>NC_089278.1:30152323-30452323 GCF_963678975.1 Dysidea avara | reverse complement strand
CAGTTACTTTATTTTACGGGTAATATGTAACTGTAACTAAATAGTTCTGTTGCAAGTAATATGTAATATGTAACTAGTTACTTTTACAAAGTAACTTTCCCAACACTGGTAATAATAAATACTTCGAAAGAAATCCATCCCTCCTGAGTGTGGCACCTAACTAGACATTGGATGGCCTGCAGTAATATATCAAATTTCAGTATAGGTTGGGTAATCCAAAGGGTGCAATACTCAGACTTTTAGTGCTGGTCTCTGTAAAGTTCTAGTAATAACAATAAAACACATGTATGGTACGATTAGGAATATATTAATGTGGAAGCTATAATAGCTGTTAAGTTCCTCATAACTAACTTACGTAGTAGTAAAATTCTAACAACAACTATGAGGCTTCTGTGTTGATCCTATTCATGTTCACTTCATTTCCCAATACATTCGGTACCACTATATAAAGCTATAATGCATGTCATTACACAGAAAGCCAAAATTACTGACTGTCACAAGCTGCAGATAACATGTAGATTGTAATGGAGTGATGGAGCAGCCATCTACTAAGTTTGCATGGTCTTGAAGATCATATTTATAATACAGTATATGATATATGCAGCTTATTCCCTTACATGTAGTGGAAGAAATTATTGTATTATGTTCCCCTATGAAGATGCTGGATGACTGAAGAATAGCCATATAACTTAGTACTATATAGTTAAGTATGTATACTGGTGCAACCATATAAGTAGTAATATGAAGATATAAACGAATATTCATAATAGCTAATCCACATAAAACTTTGTAAGGATATGAACATGAATAAATTGTATTGAAGGGCTGTTATGTAACTCACAATGAACTATTTCACTCACACCATACACACACACACACACACACACACACACACACACACACACACACACACACACACACACACACACACACACACACACACACACACACACACACACACACACACACACACACACACACACACACACACACACACACACACACACACACACACACACAACACACAAAGCCTCCGGCAGCCATGCAAAACATAGCTATTGCCGCCCAGTGAACCAGCACTGGGATGCCTGTGCACCACGCAGGCACTTGAGCCTTGCGCAGGCAAATCCTCCTGGGGCAGGGCTAGTAACCCGCAGGAGGACTGTTCAGGTCTCATGGAGAGGTTGCGGAACCTAAAGTTCCACAACGACCCCAACACCATTAAGCGAGACAAGGACAGTTTGGCATTTGCTTCCCCAGTTTACACCAGGTACCCATTGATGTTACAGTTGGGTGGGCTGCTTCCCCAGATGACACCAGGCTACCAGGTCCCCATTTAAACAGCTGGGTACACACACACACACACACACACACACACACACACACACACACACACACACACACACACACACACACACACACACACACACACACACACACACACACACACACACACACACACACACACACACACACAATAATTGACGCGACATATGGATGTACTGTGTGATATGACAGCTATCCCAAACAGCACCCATGTATAGGATCATGCACCAGTGTAGGGGTATAATCTATGTGACCATTGTTATGGTTCATCACAGAATTAGATGGTGATTAATTAACACTGTACATTGTTTTACTGTATAAGGAGGATCACATTACAGCCCTCATAAAGGACTGATAACTGTGGGATGCCACATAGCTCATGCCTCAAATTACAGTCTTAAAATTTTTGGAGTGCATGCAGGAAGGGTATACATCATGTGTTGTATGATTCATCATTTCTGCAGGTGAATGAGTCATGCATGCATAAGATATACATCCTGAGCATAATAAATACACACATAACAATATTAACATTGCATGTTATACAAAATAAAACAATTAAACCTTGGACATCATGCGTGAGCACTGTAGACATCATGATTGCATGCACATACCTGGAATAATTATGGGGGTATATACATTGAGGTTCATTACACAATTTGTATCCATAATTGTATTGTTATACTATACAAGGTAAGTCACGTTATTACGTTTACACATTGTCACTTCACTGTGGTTCTTGCACTCCACGATGCATATAGCACACCTGCTAGAAAATATCTTTTCATCAAATGTCCAAGACACAATAGTTATGACCAACCCAAAATTTCACCCTTTGAAGCCATAAAAGTGTATCGTTGGTTGCATCTCTTCACCAACTTGTACTGGGACAAAACTAAGCATGTCAGTTCATGACACCTTTATAATGTCAGCAATAATCATATGGTTGCTTAAAATGTTATTTCACATAAGAAAGAAATATCCATTTTTCAGGGCTCAGCTCAACTTTTACATACCATAGCTTGTGAATGTTCCCCAAGGCTACTAGCTAGTATACATGTAATGCTACATATGATGAAAAGCATTTAACTGCATATATGGCAATTGTAAACTGGTATCTATACACCTATATATAGCTATACCTATATTGGTATTAGGGATGCCACGATAGTCGTGACATACAACATGTCATGACATAAAGCTTCATGATATGATATGACATAGGCTTCTTTATGTCGTGACATAAATATCTCCTAATAATGCACACTTTCCCATCATTTTGATCAAATTTGATACAATAAATATGAGAAAAATTAACAAATAAGTATGAGCAATGTTGGTTGTTGATGTCATAATTAATATTACTGATGTTTAAGTTGATATTTTTGCATGTTTAAATCAAAATAACTATACAGTTTCATAAATAACAGTTTCAGTTGCGAAACGTTAATTATGTCGTGACATATGACATGTCGTGACATAAACCTCTATGACATGTGATATAAAAATTTCTATGTCGTGGCATCCCTAATTGGTATATATATATATATATATATATATACTGCATGCATGCATGCTAAAGATCATCACAATTTTGCATCACTGCATAAAAAAAGACACCAGTATGTGTGGCATAGTCATCTTATTGTAGCCATGAAGCATGCGTAAATTCATTATAGCTGATTGCTATAATATAATACAAGTAACAACAATTGCATAATAATTCCAATTAAGCTGTGATAAATAAATAATATTCATTACATTCAATTTCAGCACATGTATGCAATGGGGATATATACCAAGGTATCAAACATGCTAATAAAGATCAGTCATAGCTTTAGTAGTGCTTTACAGTGTATAACTACTCAGCACAAAGAATATAATTTGATACACTCTGTAGCTATAAATAAAATTTTATGCATACAAATCACAAAACACTCAACCAGTATTATACAAATAGTTGCATGTGAAATTATGAACTGACTTGACTCACAAAATGTCTCTAGACCGCTATTATAGCATTCATGCTTTAATGCTACACTACTAAGGCATGGCTTGCTCTGGAACTATTCCACCTTTGGCATATATCAACTTCATTGCCATATATTAGTATCAGTTGCATGGTACGTATTACTGATGCCACGCAGTGGATGTCTGGCCGTAGCATGACGTAACTTTAATAAGTATAAAAAGGGACTTTCGTAACTCCTCCTTATCAACATAAACACAATGTCTTGCAGAACTGTTAGTGCCCCAGAAATGGCCGCTGCATCATTGGACAACGCGGGTGTTCTGAAAAGTCCAGCGAAGGGTGTCACGCCCCTTGACGGCTACCGCGAAGAAATAACTTGCCCGTATTGTCGACTGTCCGCTAACGATTTGTTGAAGATGATGGACTGCGAACCAGCCATCTGTTGCCCCTACTGTCCATGGGATGACATTGACGATATTCCTAGTAAAGTGGAGATGGAGGACGATAATCTAGTAACTCTATCAACGCCAGAAAACCACCATGCTTCGCGTCATCTTGACGTGTTTTGTCCAAATAAGAACTTCGGGTGCTCCTGGAGTGGTAGCCTTGCAAACGTTTATAAACACACCAACTTTGAATGCCAGTATAAGCGTGCCTCGCTGAATTTAGATGATGACAGCAATTCAGTGCATTCCAGTGGGTCGTATGACGCAGATGAAGACGAAGTAGTTGTAGCACCGATGATTATTATGATGAGTGAGTTTGCACAAAAGAAGATGAACAATGAACAGTGGTACTCTCCTGTTTTCTGTACACATGAACAAGGATATCAGTTCAGGTTGAGAGTGGATGCCAATGGATGGTGCAGTGGTGATGCTGTAGCAGTAGTGGTCTCCCTAGTGAAGGGTGATCACGATGATGAACTCGAGTGGCCATTTCAAGGAGTAATTACAGTACAGATTTTAAACCACATCACAAATTCAGCACACTCAACGGTAAAGGAGTTCGTATTCAAAGATGGTGGATATGAATGTCAACGAGTTATAGATGAGACAGAACCAGAATTTGGTTGTTGGTGTGACAGATTCATCACACACAGTGCACTAGAATATAACCCAGTAAACAGAAGCCAGTACCTCAAAAATGACTGTTTATATTTTCTTGTAACTTACACACCACTCAGATAGTAATATGCAACCTTTTTAAATGTATGCACTTCAGAACAGAATTTTTTTAACCCTTTGTAATGTCAAATCAACACCTGAAAATTACTATTAAATTGTGTTAATTTATTAAATCACCATATAGTGAAATAATGAAGAGCCAGTTAATAATAGGAGAGGTACATGTGCTCATTGTGGTACAGACTGCCACACCTCATGTTATAGTATTGCTAAATATGGTGTAGCATTTTTTTGTTATCAATTTGTACTAACTTTCAAGATTGATGGCTGAGTACCATACAAATAATTATGAGCTCTTGATACCGTGTGTACCTAACCTCTCAATATAGCCATGTATGTATGTGTGGTTGTTTAGGTGTAGTGAAAAGTTACCAACAATTGTTTATTTAGAAAACAACGAAACTAGGAGGGATATTTCATTCATAGAATCCAATAACACATAGCACTACAGTCATGAATGGTGTTATTGCTTCATGAAAGTACCCATGGAAACTGGAGTTATAGTTTCTAATGCACTTATTAAAACTTTTTCTGTATTACAAACCATGCATTTGTACGGTATAGGGCATGTTCGAAGGGTCCTATATAGAATTTTCATCTTGAACTGCTGACAGGTTTTTCTTAAACTATGTAATATTTTGATATTTAATATTACAGCTACTTCCTATGGATTCAGTTGCATTTCTGGTAAGATTTAACAGTGAAACACCACTGGAGAGTGATTACCACTGGAGATTACCAAGTAGGAACTTGGCATGCTCCAAAGTGTAAGCCAAAGTCTGGATCAACACCAGTATAACCTGCCTCAATCGGATCACCTTATAAGCATTATTATTCAGTGGTTGCCATACAAGACAACCAAAATAAAATTCACTTCATTATTGGATGTGATGATCATGGTTGTGACACTCAGTATACCTCATGGTTGCTCAGAAACAAGTTACATAGCACGTAGTTGAAAGCTTGGTAGAAGTGAGAAGAAAAAATGTTGTACATACTTGGACAATATCAAATTACAATGTGACATGTGATGCAGTCATGTCAAAGTTCAGCATAGTTGCTTGTCACCATAGTGCACTGTGTGTGATGAATATGTCGTACCAACCCCATTGCGTGTACAATAGGTATTGTGAAAACAGATCGCAATTTCAGTTGACATATGAGCTCTTATTCTGTTACAAGACATACACTAACTACATTCAGAATCGTACAGTCACACATAGCAGAAAACATATTAATGTTGTATACAATAATATAAAGACATTTTTTTATTTAAACATAATATATACATTTAGTGAAATGAAATCTTTGGAGAAAAGAATTGACTATTGCTTGACTGTGCAACAATAGAGCTGCAGAGAAATAAATAAATTATTGAGGAAAAAATTAAGTTTCTTCTTCATCACTTTCTTCATCTGGCTCAGCTAGCCACACTAACCACTGATTGACCTGTGTGATAGCAAACATTACAGGTTGACTTCATAATTAAGTCTATAAAGATAATTAAAACATTTAAAAAAAAAAAATCAGTACAACGTAGTATTAACTGGACTTGTTTATCCGAACCTGTTGCCTTGTTCATAACTATGGATAAGTAACTTCAATAGTGTATGCATGCATACACACAGTTACTTATAGTATGTTCACGTTGAGCTGAATCCTGAAAAAACAGCTACAAATTAAAAGTGGATTTTTTCTCAACAGAGTTAACATTTCAGCCAACCAGATGATTATTGGTAACAGCAAAGGTGTCAACAACGGACACGTATGGTTTGGCTCCAATACATCGGGAAGGGCTGTAATGGACACTGTACTTATATGGCTTCCCAATAGGAAATGTATTGTGAAAATTTTGATTGGCCGTAAATATTATGTCAAACATTTGAACAAAAAGATTTTGAAATATTTTTAGCGGGTCAAGCAGTACTACAAATGAGCCAAATTTCAAGATCGTGTGTAACTGCATCCATGAGTTATGAAATGTTTTTGAGGATTCATCTCACCGTGAACATACTGTAATCCACTATAGCTGTATATACCTTAATGATACTAATGGTCAATAGTATATATACAGCATTTTGCATTTCAACACAAGTAGGTGCTACCCCACTGTATACTCTATAGGAGGTTTGGCCTGTGGCCATCAACAAATAATCAGTGGTTACCATGGCAATGCCAACTGGCAATCAATCAACCAAACCATCAACAAATTAATTAATTACATGCCAGTGCTTTTGAATGGATGCTTTCCAGCTGGTATATACATGCAGCACTTCAGACTGTTTGGTCAATGAGAAAAGTTGGAGGTCTGGATAAACGAGGTCCATACTATCTGTGTGCAAGATGACTACATGGTACACACTCAAAGTTATACAATGTTACATATTTCAGAAATGATAATATGTATGGTGTATATATCAATAACACAGTTTGTAACCAGCATCAGTTTGCTGTACACCAGATGTCAGATGAAACAATAGCAGGGACAGTATGGCAAAAGTAAGGGATGATGTGTGAAGATTGTCCCTGTAGTGAGAATGCCACAGAGATTTGTGCAATCGGAGACTGGGAATGGAGACAGTTTACTTATCAGGTTGTAACAGGTAAGTTATAGCCTTCTGAGGGTAATGATATTTGTTTCATCTGTTATACATTACACATTGTTTTGTAACATGTAACAGTAGTAATGTAAGTGTAAAAAACCAATGAGCATTTGGTTTGCTTGTTTCAGATCTGGCAAATTCATGGGGGGGAGGGGGGGAAGCAACTGTTCCAAGCCACGCCAATCATTGGTTCATTGTCAATTGGTGAGTTGATATTCACACATCAACATCAACAGAGTAATTTGCATTTAATAACAATATCTGAACACCCTGCAAAGACACTTTACATCGTTTAACAGTGCAATTGCTTGTTGAAATTGTTTTTGTATTTGTAACTGAATATTTGCTGGAACAAGTCATCATCATAAAAAAAAATGCACGACTGAAATATCTCATATTAATCAATCATGTAACGTTCTCATGTACGCTTTCGTTGTTATTGAGAACATTAAGTTTCACTCATTTACTCAATTTGTGGCTGTCCTTGATTATCAAAAATATAATAATTTGTGAAACAGGATTCTCAACAAAGTTGGTTAAACTTTGATCAGATAAGAAATCCTGACAAACTGTCGAAACTATGTCAGTCATTACTCCAATGAAAACCACAAAACAACCAATCACACTATTTACCTGAAAAAGAGCTTTCCCTTTTCCAGGAAAATTATGAGATATATCTTCTTTCCACTTCAGGAAAGCATCTTCTTCAATCACATCCAGATCATACCAGTGGGAGAACATTCGGAGAAGCAGTCCTACATGGAAATAACAATCCTATAAATTTGTGGTGTGTGATTTTTTCGTAGAAACAACGTAAAAACTGAAGTGCCTACAGGACACTAAAATGTCCCAATACGGACACCACTGGTGATAATGGTGTTCATTTTGGGACATTTTGGTGTCCAAAGGACTCTTTAGTTTTTAGAGTGAATAGAGTTGGCAAACTGCTTGGTAATGATATTTATTAGCTAGTTGGTATATCCAGAAGTGTTTAGTAGCTACTTAAATTATGAAGAACTGTAGTTTGAATAGAAACTCTGGAACCAAAAATTCCTCAATCCAGTCACTACAGAAAATAAGGTGATAAGCATAATAGCCAAGATGTACATACTCAAGTATGAAATAAAGCTATATGCTGTCCATGTAGAGATGTTTCTTGTACTGTTCTTTGTTTGCAACACTGTGTAACGGGAATAGTATAGCTGAAAACAAAGCAAAACAAGTACACAAAAATTGGAATTTTCAGTTATGATCTTACTCTAGTTGAAAATTCCAATTTTTTTGTGTACATGTTAGTCAACTTTTTTTTGTAAAATAAAATTATTATGACTAGTGAACCCATGCATACCGCATCAAAAGAAAGAAATGGTACTGTGCGCCCCAGCTACCAATTATCATCTGAAAAGTGAAGTATCCATTATGCTTCGTTGTCAGCTATGTCCAACCTGTTAAACAGCATTACGAATTAAGAACTGTTCGAAAAGTACCTCTGCAATCAAAGCAGCCACTATGAAAAATATGGATGATTTCTGTTATGAAGGAAAGCCATCACATGCTACTACCAAATCGACATCTTTTGCTGTTAGCAAAGACAAATGGGACACAAACGAGAACAATGGTAAGTCCATGAAGAATTGCATTGTACATACTGTGGTATGCCAAAAGGCACGTGTCTGGTTGAAGTGACATTGAACAGTGAAAACATCAAGCCTGTAGCCTTAGCTGTTATCAAGTTACGCTTGTCTGAAGGCATCAGTCAGTTATTCAGTTTTAGTCACTAGAAAATTCCGTTAAATCTATTTTAAAAGTTTGTTGAAAGTGACAGGTTGATCTGAAGGCTTGTTTGGGCTAACCAATACTGCTTCTTCATCGTTGTCAGGGAAAAGTGAGGCAGGTTTTTGGGCGAGGTTGTTTTTCATGGGCCATGCCCAAACTTTTGTGGTTCCTACTATCATACTGTATGATGACCAACTCCGTCCCTTTCTGTTACGTAATTGATTGTTGGGGTGTGCGTTAGGGCTGAGCGATATTATCGTTTTAACGATATATCGCGATATTTTGAAAGTATCGATATCGTGATATTTTTGTTATTAACTATCGTGATACCATGCCTGTACATTATTGTCATTGAAAAATCCATTTGTTATGCAGTAGTTGACTAAGAATCCTTGTAAGTCATAACCTGGTTACCCCTGCAGAGAGGTGTGAACACCATAACATAACCTCAAAGTATGTGTTACAATAACTGTTACTGTAAACAAGGATGATAGTGGCTAGTTAGATGCTACCTTTAAAGACTTTCTGCAGGAATACTGAGCAATACACTGTGTAGCACCAGCTATGATTGACTTATTTGTGAGTATCGTGAACTATTCAGTATCGTGAATACTGGCTTTTGTATCGATCGTGATACTAAAATGGCAGTATCGCTCAGCTCTAGTGTGCGTTCTAATCCAAAATTACTTCTACTAAACAGCCCTATAAAATTATTAACAGCTACCTTGAACAAGATGAAATTCCATTGGATACATTTTTGTAAAATGTTTCTGTCTAGTACAAGTTGGTATGTAATTATGTGGCAACAAATAACATATGTTGTTGGTTAGCACTTGTCACATGTAAAAATTCTTCATGTACATATGCACAACTTGTGAATTCTTACCCTTAGGAAATTGATGTTTATGACAGAACAACTGTGTGGCATATATGGCACTGATCTACAGAAGGAGATACAACATGTCTGCTTTATTTGCAATCACTTACACGTCTCATAAGTAAGTACCATATAAACTCTATAATCCTCTGTGCTATGTCAGGAGCCACAGAGCAGCACAAAACTAACAAGTTCAACTATGGTAATTATTATGGTGAAATCATTACATATAAAAACTAGAGTGATAGTTTCATGGACTCCCAGTTCAATGTACATGTAGCATATATCTGTTATGTTGTATGCAAGACATGTAGTTCATAGTATGAGTGGTGACCATCACAACATAATATCATTATCAGTGATTTTTCTAGAACTTCAATTTGGATTGAAGCAAAATAGGGTTTTATGATATGGAGAGAAGGCATTTGCATAATAATGCGTAGTTTGGAGCCTGTGGAATGCCCCCCTCCCAGAAAAATCTTGTGCAACACGCCATAATGAGATTGAATCTGGTAACACTTTAACCCATTTTAAAAGATGTAACTGATGATATTTGAGACTTTACTGGCAAGAAGCAGACATTTTTAAAAGGGACAAGGTCAGTTGCCCCTTCCTATCTACCTGATTACAGTGGTACAAAGTTTAGTTTACACAAAACATACATTCAGTATCATGCTATTGATTGCATCATATTATACTATACCTGCAGTGGAATACTGTCATGGACAAACTTCTGCACGAGCACCTAGACAATGATACATGGACAACATTACCATCATGCAGACAGACACATACGCGCACGCATGCACACATATTTAAAAAAAAAACAAGGCACTGGTTTTTAAAAAAAACTGTCACGATTTACTGGCATGTGAAAATCATGTTCACCAATATAAACTTTCAATTAGTAATGTTGTACTTCTGTAGCTAACACTGTTTGAAAATTTACACAAAACATCATTACCAGTGTAGTGGAAAACATCAACAAATGAGCAGTTACCAAGACTATACCACTGGTGCATTACATTACATTACTGAGTAATTTTGATATTTTGTCGACGGTATGTTTGATATTGCAGTACAACTATATTATCGGTATGCCTTAGCTAGATGCCAAAATCATAGATCTCTACTACTACATTCAGATACAAAAGCAAATTTTTTATTGAAGACAGAACTATGTTGGCAAGCTGTCTGCAGTATATTATTGAACATCAGTCCATATCCTACACTGTTTCATATAAATAGTGAAGCTACGCATAAAGACCCGTTTTCTAAATCCAAGGAATTGCGGTGTTAAGAAATTAGATGGTATCAAATACAGATACTGTGGTTTAACTAAATAATTGGTATATTGCTCAGCACTACACTACATCCATACTTACATATCTACACAGTTTAACTAGCAGTACATTGTGAAACCCAATATTCTGACAAATTATTACCATGAAAGTGCCACATGATAAATTGTTAAACTACTCATATATCACTTCCTACAAGTCAGTGTCTTGCACACTCAGCATATAAACCAAAATAGGTTAGTGATCTTATCCAAATGTGCATATCAAGTTCTCACCATACAACACTACTATATATTCTGGACAGTTTATTGTGATTCACTAGAATAACTAACTGTAATATCATACACTGCTCTCTATATGATTGTTGTAAAGCATGCAATGTGATCCCTGACTAATGGAATTTTATAAGCTAGTAGCGATCATTTGACTGAACAAGGGAGACTACCTGACAAGCAATCACTATAATTTATTGCTAATCCAGGAGCTAAAGTGGGATTGAAATTACACATCAGGTGATGGTCTAGTTTAGTAGCTATAGAGATAATTTATTGTTACACGAATGAAAAATCATGTGCAGTGTTGAGTATTTCAGTGCGTTTTATTCTGGAATTGATAATTCCATATGATGTTTGATAGGACCTGCTACATCAGGTTTCTTCAGTGCAACCTAATGTGATAGAATTATAGCTGTAGTGATTAGAAGTATAGAGTTCATTATGTATATAAATATTTGCGTGATTGTAAATAGGGCTAAAATGAATATACGGAATATTCTAATCCGAACTCTATTCGAAATTCATTCGTGATATATTGAAAATTCGAAAACTCATAATTAGAAACTTGTCATAGAAAAAAATGGTGGAACCATGTGCAGTGACCTCAGTTGACACATCTGACACTGCAACTGTATCAGATACTACTAGTGGTCCTGGTGCTAGGTACAGTGTCCTTGCAAAGACCACTTCGGTCACCGGTCTGGAAGCATTTTAGGCGCGAGAGAAAAGGCTGTTTGTCTTTTGTGCAACAAAACAATGGCATACAATGGAGGGACTACATCAAATTTAAAGCAATATTTAGATTGACTTCACAAGTCAAATATTCAAGTAGAGGAAGACAATTCACAGCCAACTGCTAAGCAGCTATCTATTACTTAACTTGCTATGAAGGGAAGACCAAGAAACACTAGTGGTCTCAGTGTGGCATGGACTGTCGATATGTAGAAAGAAGTTACCCGTATATTAGTTAAGTGGGCATGGAAAGACATGCGACCTATCTCTATCATCCATGATGATGGTTTAAAAGAGCTTCTGAGCTTTCTAGTGCCCAGCTATAAACCTCCTTCTGCTAACCCACTCAAGTTCATTGATTAGAAAGGATGGTAAAGCAGCAATTACAGCCAAACTTCAAGGCAGCACCATGGCCCTTACTACAGATATATGTAGAGCAACCCAATCATTTGCTACAACCACTGCTCATTTCATAAATAAAAACTGGAATCTTACTTCTTGTGTGCTTGAAACAACACATTTTCCTGGACACCACACGGCAGTCTCTATTTCAGAAAAGCTTCAAGAAACTTTGATGTGTTACAAGGTGGATATGGACAGTGTGTCAGCTGTTGTTCACGATGAAGCATCTAATGCCGTTTCAGCTGGTGAGTGCATGATTTAACAAATGAAAGCGTTCTGGTAGCATTTTAGGGGAAATTATAATTGATAATTTTGATTTTATGATTTACTATTATTATTACACATTCAAATCATATAGCTTTTGTTGTCCACAATTCAACTATCTTTATCAACATAATTATTAAGTATATACAGGTAAAATTTTGTGGTATGTTGCTCAGTGGGAGAGTATTGTGTGTGCTGTTCATAGCTTACAAAATGCTATTAAACATGCTGTGGACAATCAAAGCATGCAAAGATTGCTTGCTAAATGTCATCATCATTTCAAGCATTCTGCTTTAGCTACAGATGGGCTTATGAGAAAGCAAAAACCTCTCGGTTTCAGATACTGCGTGTAACACATCCAAGAAACACCAACTAGATGGAATAGCACTTTCTACATGTTCCAAAGGCTTGTGTTATTGAAGCAACCGATCTGCTTGTATTTAGAAGATACAATGATCGTAGATCATATGATCTCACTGACAATCAGTGGGCTATAGTGAAGGCTATTTTAAACCTTTTGGAATCAGTAGATCAAGTGACGACCACATTGTCTGGAGAGAAGTATTCCACTCTTTTGTGGTGCTTGCCATTAATGTTCGGCTTACATAAAGCTGCTGAGCCCTGATGACAATGATAGTCCAACAGTGAGGAGAATCAAAACAAATCCGACTGAACAGTTGGATAGACGCTTCAATTTGACAAACCTTGAAATAGATTCCCCTGTAGTATTAGCTGCAGCACTGGGTCCATGATTCTGTAAGCTGGCCTTTCTTTCTACTGAAGAGCGACTAGAACTGAAGAGTGTTTTGATGGACAAAGTTGTTGACTGTGACAGTGCTGTATTTTCTGCTGGTACAGCACAAGCGAGTGGGCCATCTGCTAAGAAGCAAAAGAGTGTCTTAGATCATTTACTTGGTGATGATGAGGAAGTGGAATCAACTGTAACTATGTCAGATGAAGTTGATGCATACTTTGAGGAGTGGGCCATCAGTCGTAAAGAAAATTCACTTGCTTGTTGGAAAAGTAATAGTAGTCGATTTCCTCGCCTTTCCAATTTGGCAAAAAAGTTTTAGGCAATACCAGCAACCTCCACACCCTCTGAGAGGGTTTTCTCAGTTGCAGAACGGTGTGCACTTACACCAGAAATGGTAGATGCTTTGGTGTTTCTTAACAAGAATTCCTATTAGTTGGGTCTAACTGAAGAGGAGCCACCAGCTCCACAAGCATAGTTATGTCTGTTGCCAAAAGAGAATGAGATGATTGAGATCAGTGACAATGAAGATGATATGGATGATGTGATTGCTGTTGAATCAGGAGATGACGAAACTGATGAGAGCGATACTTCAAGCCAGCAGATAACTTGCTGACATTTCCATTTCAGGATTTTCCAATGTTCCTAAACATAGTATGGTGTTGATTATATTGTAGCTACATGACAAAGACATTGTTTTACAATATTTTGTAATGACAAAGTACAGAAATAACAAATTGTGTACAAAAGCTTACAAATTACATTACTTGTAAAAGTACAGAATATTGGATTGTTAGTTTGCTTGCAAATTGGTTCGGGTAGTAGGAAAAGGCGGATACGGTCGGATGCGGACACGGACATTTTCAAAAATCACTTTTACATTTATATAACAGTTATTTTTCATACCTAACGCTGTTTTTACAGCAGTCTTCGCTTCCAGACCCAGACACCGATCTTGTCATAGCGCTTATCCATTTATAAGCGCACGTGCGAAGGACTAGACCAGCATTCCACAGCATGCCGAAGACCATAATTATAGTTTTGTACACATGCTCTAACATCTAATATAGTCGTAGAGATTAGCTTGTATGCCCCATGCAACTTAGCTTAGCAGGCCAAATCCACAATCTTACACCTTTTAGTATAAGGCACAGGCATTTATAGCAAGTGTTGAGGGTTTCAAGGACCTGGCCTATGAGATTAGGTTGGGACTAGGGCTGAGCGATACTGCCATTTTAGTATCACGATCGATACTAAAGCCACTATTCACGATACTGAATAGTTCATGATACTTACAAATAAGTCAATCATAGCTGGTGCCACATAATGTATTGCTCAGCATTCCTGCAGGAAGTCCTTATAGGTGATAGCAAACTAGCCACTATCATCCTTGTTTACAGTAACAGTTATTGTAACACATGCTTTGAGGTTGTTATGGTGTTCACACCTCTCTGCAGGGGAAACCAGATGGGTGGACTTTATCATTTATAAGGATTCTTAGCCTAGTACTGCATAACAAATGGTTTTTAATGACAGTAATGTACAGGCATGGTATCACGATAGTAATAACAAAATATCGCGATATTGATACTTTCAAAATATCGCGATATATCGCTAAAACGGTAGTATCGCTCAGCCCTAGTTGGGACATGCTAGATTAATCTATATGACTCTGAATTAGATTTCTAGAGCACGTATACAACACTATATGGTCTTTAGAGTGTTAGTGTATCCTTCGCACATGCGCTTATATATGGATAAGTGCTATGACAAGATTGACGCTTGGGTGTGGAAGCGAATACTGCTGTAAAAACAACGTTAGGTATGAAAAATAACTGTTTTGTAACTGTAAAAGTGCATTTTAAAATTATCCATGTCCATGTCCGTGTCCGACTGTATCTGCCTTTTCCAACTACCCAATTGGTTTGTTTGTTTTTCTTTAGAATATTGGTTTTAGCTCTAATTGTAAAATACATGCTAATAATTTCAAACAAATTGATCATGTGATGTTTAATAGGACTAGTTAATTTTGTACTTGTTCAGGACACTTTCGACTCTACAGATCAAATATGGAATATACATTGTACTCATGCTAGTGTGGGCTCACTCAGGCTCACCCCAATAAAAGATGGCTCCAAAACATATGTAGTTTTAATCACACAAATGCCAACTAGTGGCATTAGTCAAATTTCTTGCCCCAGGTAGAGTGCACTTAATTAGTGAATAAGCTGTTGTTTATGTGGTTTATTGATTTTTAGAATTTGCACATATACTGTGAATCACCGTTTGTTAATCATGTCACTTAGATTAGCAAAGCAACACTTCAATGGCTTTGTGTTGAGATAATCAGAGTGACTCTCGAACCATGCCTACCACAGTTGTATATAGTAAGAAGATTGGTTACAGGTCAACATGTATCATTTTCCATGTATACGGTTGTGTAGTGAGCAGAACATAGTCTACATCAGTTGTGCATGTTTTATCATACAATTATATAGTCCTATGTTGGCTCCATTCTTTCCTTTAACGAAGTTTACTAACGATGGACTAGGCTATGAAAACGTGAACAAGGCATTAAGAAAAAAAATTCCTTACTCTTGTACTTTCACCATGCTTGCTTGTAAACAGCTTAGATTTTCATTAAATTGATTAAGTATTGTTTTGATGGCATAATTTATAACATCCTGAAATTCTTGAAAACCATTGTCATGTCAATTGATAAAAAAATACTACGTAGCTGAATGATTACTAAAAGCTGCTGTATGAAACCTTTTCAAGACCTTTCCTGCAAATAAAATCAATAAAGCATGGCTTCTAGCACAGGAAATTCAAGTGTGATCTTACTAAAATGTGCATATTGTGTTCTCAACTACGTAACACTGCGTACCAATTGACACTTGCCTAATATGTTTCACTGGTATTCACAGTATTCTGATAGAAAGCTCTCCATATGAACAAACACTCTAAATGTGTACCATGATTTCTGACTTATAGCAGCAACATATGAACACATGCATCAGCAATTTACAAACATACAATAAAATCCATTGGACCTACATACGTATCTATCATGGTCATTTAGTATACTAACTTTTAAATTTATTCCAGAAATTTTTAATACACGATGAGTTTAATGTGCATTGTAAACAGTTTTCCTTCCTAAGTAAAACCATTCATGCTCACATGGGTGTGGACAGACACACAGAACAGGAAATCTAGTGGGCTTAGTCAATAGTTTACTTGTGTGTACATTATCATACTGACCGACATCACTTCCTCAACAGATAAAAGCTATACATGTGCACAAGCTCTTTTAAAAGGAAGATCAACAATTGTATTTTGATTTCTTATTTCACTGAGTGGGCAAGACACTGACTGGTATTATCATGTGGCACTTTCATGGTAATAATTTGTCAGAATATTGGGTTTCACAATGTACTGCTACTTAAACTGTGTAGGTATGTACAGAATATTGGGTTTCACAATGTACTGCTACTTAAGGTATGTAAGTATGGATGTAGTGTAGTGCTAAACAATATACCAATTATTTAGTTAAACTGCAGTATCTGTTTATTTGATACTGTCTACTTTCTTTATACCACGATATCGTGGATTTAGTTTGATTAGGAATAAGAAGTAGTGAACGGTCACACGGCCCCTACACTTGCAGATATACTAGTGGCCCATAATGTAGTCTTGCACTGTTAACAAAAGAAAAAGGGACACAAATAGTGCTGAAAGGAATAATTGGATATTTGAACTCTTTGGTTGGCATCACTGTATTTGATTCACTATCACACTAGTCGAATACTCTTCAGCACATTTTAGATGAATGTATATTAAAATAGTGGCATACTTTAATAGAAAAAAGAGCTCAAGCTTTACTCCCCAACAAAGGTATGAGCTTTAGTAATCCAAACTATTCACTTATCTGAACGCTTTCACTATTGCTTGAGACACATTGAGGTTTGGATAACCAAGGGTCTACTGCACTACCTGTATGACACTGTAAAGGAAGTTTCAAGTGCTACTAATTGATAGGTTTTACTTATTGTATATGTAAAAATTTCGAGGTATGTAATTTTCGCGGATCAACGAAGTTCAAGATTTTCGTGGTTTTATTTTCGAGGATCAGTCATTTTTCACTGAGGTTGTCTAATAGAAAGCATAGAGCTAACCTTAACAATTGTTAATTTTCGAGGATGAAAATTTCGCGGAAAGTGAAGCATCCGCGAAAATTATATCCTTCAAAAATTTGTACGCATACAATAATTCTACATCCATTGCTATGTATGTATTGTATTAACAAGAGATTTTACCTTAAATGTGCCAATTAACTTTTCCTCATCTTCTAAAGCTTGCCTGCTTGGTACTTGGTCAATAGATAAGTCTTCTCTTAGCCAGGTGGAGCTGCTAACATGCTCTAATATGCTGTGAATATAATATGAACATGGGTAACCTATTGTACTTTAATGACCTACTGAACTATACTATGAGATTTGTCCTTATTCCTCTAGACAATTTACTGACCTCTATATTTTATTAGAAATTCTATACCCCTGAAAGCCCAGATATTTATCTATGTAAGTTTCATACAATTGTATTTTTGTCTTTGAACATCGTAAGATCACTAGTTATTAGCACTGGTTAAACTTCAGGTTTCATGTACCTCAATTCCTATACGCCCTTTCATTGTCCACCTCTCACTCAAATAATGCACACAAGCATGAAGAATGCACACAGAAAAACTGTAACTACAAATTTAAAAAAACCTCATACATTTTGAAATTTAGTGGTCCTCACTTTATAAAAACTAAACTTATAAAGAACCTTAACCTAAATAGAGTAGCATTCTGGCTATACTGTACCAACCTTAGGTACCTCATAGTATGTACAGTTCAACCATATACCTGCCATCGAATTTATGAAACTAAATTCTACAATGTGTTTTGTAAAGTTTGGGTCACTATATTTTTTGCTAATTTATGTTATTTGTATTTAGTGCAAAGAAATCAATTTTGATAGGGACATGTACTCACCAAGTAGTTAAAACCATTACAAAATCTGATGTTGAGTAAAAGGATGAGTCAACGTTTGTCTAAAGCACACAAAAATGACATGTGTTATGTTGTTAAAGGAACTAGGCTTACTTTTATCCATTTGTAGATCGGAGGAGCAGTTTTCTCTTGTTTGAGTCTAGCAGTTAACTCCTTTTCAATCCTCCGCAATGGATATAGAAATTCAAGATTCTAGTACAATGGTACAAGATATACCTTTACATTAATTTTCCATATTCCTAAAATGATTGCTGTAATTCCTACACCCGTCCTTGTGTACCAAGTTAATATGGATTAACAAGATGTCTAATGTCTGCCCTCACATAATAAAAATATTTCACAATAAACTACGTATACTGTGATACACCTAAAAGCATCACCTTCACACTAATTAAAATTAATACTAGCATTATTTTACGCAAGCATATTTTAGTCACCCGTTGTTACTAGCAGGACATTGGAACAGGATTTACATAGTTTCACAAAATAGAACTTCAAAGTAAAACTCATAGCTTGTCAATAATAACAAAAACAACAGAAACTTTCAGTTGGGTAATGAAATATAATATATAAGAAATAATTAACCTGGTTGTATATATATACACCCACTCACTTTGTAATGAGTTTCTAATAGCTCCACGATGGTGTGGTGACCATGTATTGATGCTGTATACAACAATTCATCAGGATAAATACAAATTGATAACATCCTACATACATAGGTACCACATTGTCTTGAATTATGGCCTGGGAATTTAATGATTCTTTCAAGCAACTTTTTTTTCTTCTAAATGAGACTGGCAGTGTTTATATACAAGACTATATACAAGACTACCAATCATGAGTCAACTTAGTTGTATTCTTGTTGATGTATTCCTCAGCTTATAACACAGATTCAAGGTTGCCATGCAATGGCTCTCATTTTGTTGTTGTTAATCCTTGTCATTTGTGGCACTGTACAAAATTGGCTGCACTAGACATTTATTTGAGACCCAGAATTTATTCCAAACCAGGCGTTTACTTCTGTTTTTAGGCTCCATACCCTACCAGCGACTAAATGAGACCAGATGTTTATACAGGACAGGCTATGATTCGAGGCAATATGGTAGGGTCAAATTCTTGACACACTTTATCAAACACTTCCAAACAACTTATGCACGAACACAATTTTAAGACTAATTGCTTCAAATACAAAACATGACACCTTGACGACCAATACAGTTTATACAAATGCCCATATATGTTAAAACTGCTTAAATCACAACAGGTTTCTGATAAAAAGACACTTTAAAATGCTTCCAAGTCCTTACATGTACACATGTAGTTCCCATGTATGTACTGTATCATTAAGCCCCATAATAAAGGTTAACTATGTACACACTACAACACATGGTGTGTGCATATGGATGCAGGAATAGCTGGCATGCTATCAATAATACCATATAGGGCTGTCAAGTATAGTGAAGGATTAACAATATGGGGAGGCTTCAACCATGAGGATTAATCCACATGTATTTTATGTCGGTTGAGCTTGCGAATTAGACAGAAAATAATCTCCCACCGTAATACATTGCGCATGTGTGTTAGTGCACGTGATTCATGTGTGAGTATTTATATAGCTAAAGTGTGAACGCATGTTCATTCTAGGCTGACAGGTGCGACAGTGTTGGCTGCTAGTACCTGTTCTAGTAATAAGTATATAAGTTGTTAATTTACTAGGCGGCTATTCACGAGCCACAATATTACCTCCGAAGGATGGATGACTCCCAGAAGCTGGATTTACTTCTTAAGTCCGTGGACTCGATGAAGGCGGCCCACACCCAGATTCAGGACGATATGAAGGCGGCCCACGCGCAGATCCAGCAGGATATGAACGCCAAGTTTGAGCGCCTCGAGAAGGAGGTAGCGGACGGCCAAGAGGAGACAGCCCACCTTATCGTCCGGAAGATCCAGCAGAAGGAGCCCGAACCGACCTTTCGTCGAAAAGGGAATGAGCGTCAGTTCGCCTTCAATCAGTCGGTGAACAACGCCATCAAGTCAGCTGCCTCGATGTTGGACAAGCTGAAGCCGGAGCAACCCCAGGCAGCGTCCGTTCTTAAGAACGCAAGAGAGCAGCTGCAAGAAGGTGTGCACGCCATTGCGGCACAGCAAAAGCTTATTCGCCTTGCGGATAGCTCAGACTGCGGCTGGGGTGCGGTGGAAGAGTACTTAAAGGAAGAGATTGCCACCGACGAGAAGGATGCCAAGAAATGGTCTGACGCAGAGAAGCGTACAATGGAGCAGAGACGGCGACTAAAGAGGACAGTTAGTGAGAGGGAGTCGCCGCCTCAGCCTGTGAGTCAGGGTTTTGCTGGCCCCTTTCCAGTAGTAGGCACAGGCCCTGCCTGTGGTATGCCACCACCCCCTGTATTTGGGCCGCCACCGCACCCCCAGCCTCCCATGTTCATGAAGCCAACTGGGCCACCAGGACCACCAGCAAGAGTGCCAGGTCCATGTTTCCACTGCCTACAGATGGGACACCTGAGGGCTCAATGTCCAGCCAGGTTCAGGGGTGGTAGACCGTATCCTTTGGTGAATAGTAATGATTGTTATGCTGAATGTCAGTGGGGTACACCTTATGGTGTGAGCATTGTACTACCTACAAGTCAGGGTATTGTGAGTACAGTGGGTCATTGTGAGGGTGTCAATAATGTATGCAATGCTAAGAGTGCTTTTGTTGTGAGTAAGGTGGGTCACACTAAGGGTGTTGAGGATGTATGCAATGCTAATAGTGCTTATGTAGTAAGTACAGTAGAAAATGCTAATGTATGCAATGCTAATAGTAATTTTGTTGTGAATAAAGTGGGTCATACTAAGAGTGTTGATGATGTATGCAATGCTAATAGTGCTTATGCAGTAACTACAGTGGATAATGCTAATGGTGTTGATAATGTATGCAATGCTAATAGTGCTTATGCTGTTAGTGTAGTGGGTAATACCAATGGCCTCAATACTGTTTTCAATGCTAAGGGTAAGGGGGATGTATACAAGGTTAGCAGTAACCAATCTGCTACTGATTGTGCCCACACTTTGGAAACTGTGGATGATGAGTTCAGAGTGAGTGTAGTATCACAGCCCATAGTCCAGCCAGGTGGGCCCAGGATGCAGGTGGGTTCCCTAAGTAATGACACTCATGATGGTGACGAGGGTTTACGAAAGAGCAATACCATGGTGGAGGTCACAGAAGGTGACATGGTGGGCCCCACACGTTTTTGGGAGCTAGAACAGAACTCGGAACAAATAGTCGATGTGCAAGGTAGGCTTAAAGGCTCGATAGAATTCTGGAGAACAATGTTGAATGCCTCCAATCCAGTGATTGAGTGCATTGAGGAGGGGTATAAGCTCCCTCTCCTTTCTCTGCCACCGCCATTCATAGCTAAGAACCAGAAGTCGGCTACCAATAACCCAAGCTTTGTCACTGAGGCAGTTGCAGAATTGCTACGGAACCGCTGCATCCAAACAGTCACACAGAAACCTCACATATGTAGCCCACTCTCAGTAGTGTCCAACAGCTCTGGTAAGTTGAGACTAGTCCTGAACCTGCGTTATCTTAACCAATTTCTGCTGAAGGCTAAATTTAAGTACGAAGATCTAAGGGTGGCTATGTCAATGTTTCAACAAGGGGGCTATATGTTTTCTTTTGACTTCAAATCGGGGTACCACCACGTAGATATCCATAGGCAACACTGGAAATTTCTGGGGTTTTCCTGGGGTCAGGGCAGGAAACAGCAATTTTATGTCTTTTGTGTGTTACCTTTTGGATTAGCCACTGCATGCTACCTATTCACCAAATTGTTGAGACCTCTGGTTCGGCACTGGAGGGCCCAAGGCTTGCGGGCAGTTGTCTATTTAGATGATGGGATAGTGGCAGTAAGTGGAAAAAAGGAGGCACAGATTGCTAGTGTACTAGTCCAGGAGGACCTTAGTAGAGCAGGTTTTGTCACAAACCATACAAAGTGTAATTGGACACCATCCCAACAGTGCGCCTGGCTTGGCTTTGAGCTGGACCTGGAGCAAGGCAAGATAACAGTCCCACAGGCAAAAATTAATGCACTGCAAGCCTTACTTAAAGATGCAATAGGCAAGTGCTCCCTCCCTGCTAAGGCCCTAGCTAGTATTACAGGTAAGATAATTTCTATGTCCCCAGGGTTGGGTCCAGTGACCAGGTTAATGACCAGGGGACTGTACACCTTATTGAACACACGCATGTCATGGCTACAGTACCTGCCACTATCCGACCATGTAAGAGGGGAACTCGGGTTCTGGTATAACGAAATTGAAAAGTTCAATGGGCATAATATATGGATGGGGCCCTCAGCAGTAAGGGTTGTGTTCACTGATGCTAGTGACTCTGGTTATGCAGGTTACACAGTGCAACACGGGTGTCACATAGCACAGGGTACATGGCTGCCAGATGAATCCAAAAGGAGCTCCACATGGCGTGAGCTAAGAGCAGTTAGACTAGTGCTGGAAGCCCTTGCAGCTAAGTTGGCTAATGAGCGGGTTAGGTGGTTCACTGATAATCAGAATGTAGTACGTATACTGTCAGTAGGGAGTAAGAAACCTGACCTGCAGAATGAAGCACTTGCTATATTTTCGACTTCGCTAGCACATTGCGTCCACGTTGAGCCAGAGTGGATACCAAGGCGGGATAACGAGGTCGCTGATTACCTCAGTCGGCTTGTTGACTATGATGATTGGAGCCTGGATCATGTTTCCTTCATGGAATTGGACAGAGTGTGGGGCCCTCACACAGTTGATCGCTTTGCAAGCTATTACAATACACAGCTGCCACGTTTTAATTCTAGGTTTTGGAACCCAGGCACAGAGGATGTGGATGCTTTCACTTGCGACTGGCAAATGGACAACAACTGGCTTTGTCCGCCTGTAAACTTGGTGCCACGTGTTATCAGGCACCTGTTGAAGTGCAAGGCAGCAGCAACTCTGATATTGCCAGAATGGCCATCAGCGCCGTTCTGGCCTATGTTATTCCCAGAAGGAGGCAAACCAGCCAGCTTCATTGCAGAAACCCGTACCCTGACACCAGCTACCTTCACTATAATTCCTGGAAGAAGAGGCTCCAGCTTGTTTGTAGGTTACCCCAACACTAACTTGTTGGCACTGCGCATACCATAGTGGTGGGTCAGTAACTGTACAGCTAGGATTTGCTAGCCAGCCATTGTAGACTGTTAAGGTATGATAAATGTAATAGGGACATATTTATGTAAACTATGCATGTGCTATTATCAGTTTTGGAGGTAAAAAATAAATAAATAAATAAATAAAATAAATAAATTAAAAAAAATAATAATAAATAAAAATTAATTAAATAAATAAAAAGATTTCAGCCCAGATGTAGGGGAGGTCAAGTGTTTTTTTAATGCTTAATGTGATGTACCAGTCTAGGTGCTGGGGTAGTCAAGTGTTTTAATGTACCAGCCCAGGTGCTGGGATAGTCAAGTGTTTTAGTGTACCAGCCCAGGTGCTGGGGTAGTCAAGTGTTCCTAATGTTTAATGTACCAGTCTAGGTGCTGGGGTAGTCAAGTGTTTTAATGTACCAGCCCAGGTGCTGGGGTAGTCAAGTGTTTTTAATGTACCAGCCTAGGTGCTGGGGTAGTCAAGTGTTTTAGTGTACCAGCCCAGGTGCTGGGGTAGTCAAGTGTTTTAAGGTACCAGCCCAGGTGCTGGGGTAGTCAAGTGTGTTAATGTACCAGTCTAGGTGCTGGGGTAGTCAAGTGTTTTAGTGTACCAGCCCAGGTGCTGGGGTAGTCAAGTGTTTTTAATGTTTAATGTACCAGTCTAGGTGCTGGGGTAGTCAAGTAATTTAAGGTTTAATGTACGCTGAGGTAGTCAGGTGTTTTAATGTTTAATGGACCAGCCCAGGTGCTGGGGTAGTCAAGTGTTTTAATGTTTAATGTGCTAGCTTAGCTGCTAGTTTTACATAGAATGTTATACTTTATAATTACGGAAACATAGTTATCAGACTCTTAGTAAGCATGAATGATAAGGCAATGGGATTCAAGGTCACCTATGCATGGAGATATTGTATCACATGTTGTGTTATTACCACAGATGTCCAGACGACAGGGACCTGGCTCACGCTGAAGGACCTTGAGGACCCTGAGCTGGCTAGGCTTGCTTCGCAGCTACCATCCACAGTGCTCAAGAGCAGAGCAGACTCATCCGCCAAGAAATACCTAGGAGCCTTTCAACGGTGGCGCTATTGGGCTTCAACTCATAACCTGCCAGTATTTCCAGCTAAGGAGCAGCACATTGCCTTGTATCTGCAGAGTATTGCCAACCGCCTTGAATCCAAATCAGCTGCAGAAGAAGCTGTCAATGCGATCAACTGGGCTCACACACTAGCAGGGCTAGAATCTCCAGCGAATGCAACATTTGTACAAGCTACACTGCAAGGAATAAGGAGATTGTGTTGCAAGCCTGTGCGGAAGAAGAAGCCTGTGACTGTAGACATGCTGGCTGACATGGTTGAGAACATGAACTCTCATCCAACTCTGGCAAACATGAGGATCACTACCCTGAGCCTGCTGGCTTTCGCAGGTTTTCTCAGGTTTGATGAGGTCATTCACATTAGGGCTAGTGATGTCACTATTGCTGAGGGAATGGCCAAACTCCAGATCCCACGTAGCAAGACTGATCAACTCAGGCAAGGAAGTGAAGTATTAATTGCCAGGACAGGGATGCCGACCTGCCCAGTAGGAATGTTGGAGCGGTACATGGCTAAGGTCGAGTTGGACACCACAAGTGAGCTCTTCCTGTTTAGAGGGATTACCAGAACCAGTGGTGGTGAGAGACTAAGAGGTACAGGTCCGCTCAGTTATACAACCGTGAGAGAGCAGTTTAGGGGCAAGATGTTGGAACTGGGCTACCCTGTTTCAGGATATGGTCTGCACAGTCTCAGGGCAGGTGGTGCTTCCGCTGCAGCCCAGGCAGGGGTCCCAGACAGATTGTTCCGCCAGCATGGAAGGTGGAGATCAGAGACAGCTAAAGATGGCTACATTGAGGACTCTGTGGAGAACCGCCTGACAGTGTCCAAGAGTATAGGGATATAACAGTATCTTTATTAAGGGGATACCTGTGGTGGTGTTTATGGAGGGGTAACATATGGTGCTTAGCTGCAGAGTGTGAACCAACACTAGGCCTTCTTTGTTACTCTAATTGTTTGTTAAATTAAATGAACTAGTAGCCGCGCCTGCAGCTGCACACCAGTATGTGTTTGTGTGAGTATCTCGGGTATGAGGAGGGAGATGTATTTTATGTCGGTTGAGCTTGCGAATTAGACAGAAAATAATCTCCCACCGTAATACATTGCGCATGTGTGTTAGTGCACGTGATTCATGTGTGAGTATTTATATAGCTAAAGTGTGAACGCATGTTCATTCTAGGCTGACAGGTGCGACAGTGTTGGCTGGCCCACCCCCCCTCCCAGTTGTGTCTGGTGTATATCCTTAACAGATTTAGATAATGGTGAAGATTTTGCTGCTAACTCTGGACTTTTCGCACACAGCACGCATTGTATTTAATAGGGTGGATACGCTTGGTTTTTTTCGGTTAGGGGCAGCCAAAATTAAAAAAAAAAAAAAAAAAAAGCCCCTATCGGTTTTTTCCCTTAGGCTCACTTGGGCACAGTGGGTCTTAAATTAATTGCACTGCGTAGGCCCCCACCCTGGTTAGGCACAAGTAGGGAGTTTTTTAAGTTAATATGTGTAGTTAGTGTTTATAACATTATTTTAAGTTTTGTAATTAGTGTATGTAGTGTTTGTTAAATTAAATGAACTAGTAGCCGCGCCTGCAGCTGCACACCTAATTGTTTGTTAAATTAAATGAACTAGTAGCCGCGCCTGCAGCTGCACACCAGTATGTGTTTGTGTGAGTATCTCGGGTATGAGGAGGGAGATTCCATATTCAACAGCTGGCCTGTAGGGTATCATAAAAGTGTTCTATTATATGGTTTCTATCTCCAGTGAAGGGTGATAACAAGATTAGGTGTATAGCTGTAGTAACCTAGATACCAGGTAAGTTATGTACATGCTGAGTCACTTTATTAGCTCTTCAAGACTGATATAATTGTGAGTAGACTTTGAACTACTAATAGTCTTTTTAGTAAGGTCATAACTTTATGACGTATTTCTAACAGGACTCAATAATTTCCAATATCTGTGTTTCCTTGCCAATAAACAATCCTAAGAGTTTGATACTGAAATTTGATTGGCTGAAAATGTTGTCTCTACATTCTATAGTGATGTCCTATGGAGACCACGTTCTGAGGCGATACAGATACAAAACACGGCAATTGTAACAATGGCAACAGGTGGGTGTTTAAATGGATAGTAACAGCCATACTGAATAAGCAGAAGGTGTATAATGGACTCGTTTCAACTAAATTAATGCTACATCAAGCAGCTGTCAAGATACAACAAGAAGTTGTAGTCTAAATTAGTCAGACTTTGAAACAGCAATTTAGTAACCCTCAGGCCCTGTAGTCGTGCCCTCGCTGCACTCTGGCACCACAACACAGGGCCTTCAGGATACTAAATTCCGTAGAATCCTATGTTATGAAGTTAAACTATCATTTAAAATACGTAGAAGTATTTATCACTGATACATTTATTGGGATCTGTACATTTATCCTACAACAGTGTTGTATCATGCTAGCAGATTTGTTGGCTTAATAACATTGTGGTTGACCATAAGTCCTTGTCTTCTGTTAACTATGTTACGTAACGCCAATCTTATTACACCTCATAACAATGACAAACAATCTCCAAAGTTTTCAAGATATGACTGTCTTCCTTTTGATGGGAAAGAGCTGCATTTGTGTAGAAGTCAATTTCTGTATTCACCTCTACCTGGTAAAATCAGAAAAATTTTAAATTTCATTGTGACATTGATAGAACAATTGCTTCAAAAAAGCTACGACAAGAAAAGTAGCTCTGGATAATAGTTCAACTTTAAACACACTGTTATATGGAATTTAGTAACCCGAAGTCCATGTGTTGTGATGCCTGAGTGTAGCACAGCAAGGGTGCTACTACAGGGCCTGAGGGTTACTAAAATTACAATTATGTTTGTTTTGAAGTCTATTAGCATGGATGTTACTAACCATGTAAATACCAATGTGTTGCCAATGTTACAGTTGCTATATTTTGTATAGCCTCAGGGCGTGGTTTCTATAGGATATGAGTATGGCACTATGGGACAGCCAATCAAATTTCAGCATCGAACTTTTTGGGTGTTTGTAAAGGGTATATAGATATCTGATAGTATATGAAAAGCAACTGTCTGGTCATGGATAGTTCTTGATATTTGATGAGGTCAATTGACAACATAGTCCCCACACATGGTAAATCACAGTACATGTGTCAGTGTGATGAGACAGTAATGTGATAATGGTTATTATCAGTAAGTATAGCGCAATTGACTTCACGCAAAATGTGTAGCTCAGAGAAAGAAAAAGTCACAACATAGTTAACAGAACTTCTCGACAGCCACAAAGCGACCACGTATTTGCATGAATCAATTTTACAGGATCACTATTTTTATAATCAAACTGTCACATTTATGACACTGTCACACTCTCTCATGGTATAAACAGTACACCACATGTTTTGTGGGTAAATAGTTCACATCAATGCACTTATCATCTACTATGTCATTTGTCATAATTTATTCTATAAGTAAGTCAAACATGAATATAAAAGCCCAACAATGTTATAAGTGTGGGCACAAATCATCAACCACATCAGACACAATATATCATCACCCACTATCAAGCCCACAATGATTTCATCATCTATTTAACAACTTGGAACCTAAAAGCCTATAAGTGTCCCCAGCATGTCAAATATTATCTGTCATCCAGGAGTGATTCAACTTCCTGTACTAAAAAGTACCTCGTACAAGTGACAACATTCTAGCACAAACACTTGTCATGTACATTTTTTCATGAAGCACACCCACTAATTTATAACATCCAAAGTCTCATGTATGCATTCCTACAAGTACCTAGTGGGAATGTACTATACATACAGTAAGCACAGCTTTGAGGTATGGTGATATTGCCATTGAGTGTAAGTTGTCTGCTATATCAACACACCATTAGTGATGCAAATTATACCATGTGGTTGTCATAGTACATAGTGCATGTGTGGGTCATTATTATTGAGCTAATGACAATAGAAGTACTGTTCTCTTGCAATGGAGATATGCCTTTTACGCATACCATGCACACAAATAAAAAGTCTGTAATCAAATTACAACGTATAACAGATACAGTAGAACAAAAAAAATATCATACAGTACGGTAGTACTGTATATTAGGGATCATGGAGATTTGGGTTTGTCTGGCCAAAAAAAATATCACACAAAACCAACTTCACAAAACCATCCTGACGTCTTGGCAGTATTGGTTCAAGCCCAAAAGTGCCTTCAGTACGATCCTAAATGCTTACAACAAATTACTACAAAATTTAATTTTTTTCTACTGACTGACTAACCACCTGCCTGCCTCCCTGATGCCTTCAGACAAGCGTAACTTCACTACCTTGATAACGACTAAGGCTATGGACTTGATTTTTTCGTTGCTCGATGTCGCTTCAGCCTGACAGGTGCCTTTTGGCATACCGCAGTACATTCATCACAGACTTATTTTTGTCCTCCTTTGTGTCCCCATTTCTTTTGCTGACAGCCCAAGGTGTTGATTCGAGGTAGCATGATGGTTTTCTGGCTACATTTGTAACAGGAATCGACTGTGTTTTCCATGGAGACTGGATTGATTGCAAAGGTGCTTCTCCTACTATTCTTCATTTTAATGGGCTGAACATAGCTGAAAGCGAAGCGTAATGGCCACTTCACTTTCCAGTCAGTAATTAGGGTGAGTGTTCAGAAGAAAACATTAACTAAGGTGCTGTTCTTTCTTATGATGCATGTGTGTGGGTTCACCAGACATAATAATGTTACAAAAAAAAAGAGTAAATAAATGAGTATAAGGAAAAATTAGGAATTTTCAAATAGGGATCATAGAAAAGAAAGTAGGGAAACAAGGGAGGTCACCTACACCTGTAGATACATTTAACCCCTAATGCAATTATAGGCATTTGTGAGCATTAAATCTGGAACCATTTTAGGCTTGTGCTCTTAGTTACAGCTTGTTTGTTACGCTATGAAATAGGTTATTGTCTTACAAAACATCTACTCATGTTTCTGGTAGTGTCTATGTAACAATAAATGTACCACAACACTGTTGTAACATGTTGTAACACTATGCCACAAAGTACTGCAGTCCAGACATCACACTTCCTTCCTTACATAACAGACAAATGATATCATTTCATAAAGTACAAAGAGAAAAGCTTTACAGTCTTACAAAAACGTTATACTATAGTTGGTACAAACATTAATCATGGTAAGCACACTATACCAACGTAACATTGTATCGCAATGTGCAACATATTGCGTTACTACGTGTGTTGTGTTACTATGTGTGTTGTGTTACTATGTGTGTTGTGTTACTATGTGTGTTGTGTTACTATGTGTGTTGTGTTACTATGTGTGTTGTGTTACTATGTGTGTTGTGACAGCAAGTACACTTTCTACTTCAGCACAAAATAATATCACTTTACAAAATGAAAGTACTTAATCTCAGATATAGCCCACATGTGATGTACATATCAAGAGGGACTTTTGTAAATCTATCAGGAACCTCAGTAAAATCAACTGGTAGACTATACTACCGAGGGCTCCATTAGATTAATAGTATGTATGTATGTAACAAGTGTGTGAGACAATGCATGTCCTTCCTGTACTTCAGTTGCCATATGTATTACTAACATGATTCAGTTATATATACAGTACCACATAAGTTTGTGTTTGCAACATGTCTATGGTGTTTGTAAATGCTAATGTTAATTTGTTTCAACAGAAAAGTAAACATGTCTATTAACATGTCTATTGAAACATGTTAAGATTTTCAGTTATAGTTTAATGAATAAGGAGGTATTTGATGAAACAATTACCTTATTGGACAGGTCAGGGTGTAATTTCACAACACATGTAAGGTTCCACTAACAATAGATGTGTGTAGCACAGATGTACAAACATAGATAATACAGGCAATACTGAAATCTCTTTTCTCTTCCTCCAGACTTCCAACAAAAATTTTACACCATTTATAAAAGTACCTCACGTCATTTAAATCTTGTCTTTTGGAACCTTGTAAACAGACATCTGAGGGCTTCAATCTTGAAACTTGTCCACAGATGAAAATAGGAAAACTTCACGAGAAAGAACTACGCTGCTTCCATTAATTACCATATAAGCAACCCATAATACTCAGTAAACATTTTAAAATGATTTCCCCTAAAGACACTCAAAGATGTTAGCCCACATACACCTTGCATAGTTTATAGATCTAGCATGGTTTTTCATGGTAGATACATTCCATAGGTGTGTGTGTGCAATGATATCACACATAGCTAAGTAGCTGTGTGGCACAGCAATGCCACCCAGAGTACACTAAGATATTTGTGTACTACTGAGGTGCTACACACAGACACACTACACTCATTACACAGCACTTAGTCCAGAGTTAAGATGATGGTATCCTTGAGAGGATTTACAACACTTTGAATTGGTAGGAGGTATGAGTATAGCAAGTGCTAAGATTGTCTACATTAGCAAGTCAGTTAGTTTAGCCAGTAAATACTGTTGCATGTGGTTTGCTGCTTGGAAGCACTGACTATGATCCCACCCCCACCCCCACCCCCATCACACACACACACACACACACACACACACACACACACACACACACACACACACACACACACACACACACACACACACACACACACACACACACACACACACACACACACACACACAGATATGGACAGAGAGAAACACTTACAGGGTAGAAAAGCAGCTAGTTGTAGTCTTGAAGATGTGAACTGTGATACCAACTCATCCTGTTGATGATAAACAAATAAAACCACCCCCAGGCTATTATCACAAACAAAAGTCCCTTACATACTATCAAAGGCTATTGCATCACTGCTTATTACATACACATGATCAAATCACAATAAGTCTGGATGTAAATACCTACATGTGACTTATCTGCAATAAGATACCCTTACTGAGTTAAATAGCAAAGGTGCATACACACATATCCCAATTAGTAGTATGGCTTACTATATAAGTCAAACAATCACATACACAAATATATCCCATGGTATCCTGAGAACGCTATCAAAGTTTTTCCTATAGTTGATTAGAGTCCCCTCAAAACTTTGTCTAATACTTATAGGATGTTAATATGAAGTGTCGCAATTTGCTCGTTCTGGCTTGTATCATAGAAATGTAAGGGCTTCACATTGCTAATACTAAACATGGCTTGTGTGATAGAATATAAAAAACCAGTGAACGTGGACAGGCTGTACAATACAATAGCAAATACATCCCAAACACATGTTGTTGGCACATTATTCTGTTTCACATTATTACAGATGCCAGATTCTATTTTGACACAACCTGGAGCCCTTTGCCATAATTTGGTCTCACAGTTCACAGACACTACACACAAACACTGTACCTCTCCAATGAGTATCAGTAGTGCTTGTAGTATGGTTAACATGATTGGGTGGTGTTGACCTTTGACAAACAGGGGGCTGACGTCGCTGATGTTTATCATACTCTGCAGCAGAATAACATGGTAACAAAGTATCTTACTAACACTAAACCAATATAGTTTTTTTCCATGCATAAATGTGCATGTATATAATATAATCAGTATCAAGTCTCATCTATACTTGTACATACACATGTTAATAGTTTGGTTAACTTAATTTTTATTCAAAGCATTATGCCAGTGACAGAGAGAACCTTAGGATTGCACTTGGAAGAGTCAAGCATTTATGTATACAAACACACACAGAGCACATCAAATAGAATCACACTTCATTACACAATAACAATGCTGCTTACCTTAGCGATGGCCCTGGCTACAAAGCCTGCAATATAAGCCTTACACTGACTATACACTGTCTGATATTCGTTGATGGAACGCAACACCTCCCTGAGTGCCTAGGAGATGATGTAATCATACTGGTAAACACATTATAACTATGTACCTCGATGAAACTGTTTTTCATGTATTCTTTCCTCTGGGCGAACAAGTCATACATCAATTCACTAATATGGACTCGATCGTCCTCTAGAAAATAAAAGTGTTATGGTATATTTTAAAATACATTGTACTCAGTTTCCTTGACTGTGCAAATTAAGTTGACAAGAATAAATTCTTGATATTTTGTGTACTCAACTATCCACACCTTGATCATACAGTTCAGTGTAATATAATGCTGAAACCATTGTGTGTGTGTGTGTGTGTGCGTGTGTGTGTGCATAAGTGCAAGTGTAGCTAGTACATTGCACGTGTATTACTACACTTACCAGATTTTCCCAAGAACTTTGTCATGAGAACAGAGAATAGATCTTTTCCACTGATGCTGTCAAGTCTGGAGACCTCAGCAACTGAAGTCTTTCTGTCCAGAGTGGTAAGGTACTTGCCAACAATAGATTCCTAACACGAACAACAAGTAGGAAATATTTATTTGTCACATAGGAAATTAGGAGGGATTTTTTAGGGCTCCACAATGCTCCTTTTTATGCAGCTGTACATACTGAACATACATACATGTATAGTTTTAGCATTTCTCAGAATAAAGTAAGAACTTCCTCATCTTATGAACAGGTGGCACAGAGCTATGAAGTTTTTGGTCTTCCTAAAACCGACCAGTTGACCAAGTTTGTGTGTTGTCAAGCAGACATCATGTAGCAGAGCTCAAAATAACAGCCTGTCATTTTCCATCCCAAAAGCCACAATGACCGACCAAATTAAAAATAGTCTGACATTATGAACTATCAAAATAAGCTTTTTAAAAGTATTGTGTATGTAAACTATTATGTACTAGTGGCTGACCATGTTGCATGCTGGTCTGTCATTCTAACAGATCACACAAGAGACATTATATTGAACAATGTGTAGCATAGTGCACTACACACACCACACATACCAGGGCCTTTTCTTGATCCTTCACGGATGATTTGCTGCTACTGCTGGCACCAGTTCCTCCCTTCTTACCAGACTTTGTACTGACATACTTCATTGGTAATGGCTGCATAATAAATGAGTTCACTTTCAATGAACAATCAGTTAATTGATTGGAGGTTTCTAGAACCTCAATAATCAGTTATAAATTTCAACTAGGCGATTATCGGTTGCCAAAGGTTTGATTCAAAAACACGATTGAGTAGCTGAACACACCAATCTCAGTGACATAATACATTCTATATGAGTAGCCACCACATAAATCAATAAAATCAAAAATTACAAGTAATATAATGTGTAGAGTCACTAATGCACTTATGGTATACCACACTGAAACTAGCAGTATACCTTATTGGTGCTAACATGTATGCTTTACAACCTCATTTGTAAGGTTCTTGTGATTGAGGCCTCCCATAGTTAACCTTATTATAGAGGCATCAGTTTCAGCAAGAGTGAATAACAATACCCACTCTTGGTTTAAGTGAGACCAAACATATTAATTCGTCTCCTATTTTACTTTCGTTTCAAATGGAGGACAACGTTATAGAAAATGAAATGAAAATACACAACACCACACCGAAGTGTAACATGTGAATGGCCACACAATTGGTACCTAGTTCAAATATATATACCTGAATCGAATACCTGTAATCTACATTGAAGAAAATTGACAGCGATAACTTAATGCAATGAGAAGCTTATGTTTCGTAAAGATCTGAAAATTAATGTGTTAATAGTCACATGTCTGTATGCAAAATTCCCTCACTTGACCACCTATACAACACTGTAACTATACCCGAACTACACCAAGTTACATTAGGGAGATCAGTGAACTATGTAGTATTAGTATATGGAAAATTGAACTAAGATTAAGGATAGGCACTCAAGTATTGGTAAACATCACTGTGACGATATAATCATTACCTTGGAAACAGCTGCTACTGCTATTCACAGTTTTCCTTTGCTGTAATTGGCACTGTAGTTTATACATAGCCTCCAACTATCTATTACTTCATTGGTACTATAAACAGCCTTAGGCCATTTTCAAACTAACTTGCCATTACCTGTATAAGTGATGTCCTACTTGTTATGTACTGATATTGATGTTAAACAAGAAGGAATGGATAGTATACACATATTGTACATTCTCTACATTGTGTGCTGTACACATTGGAGCTTACAGACAGTTGGGACCAAGAATTGGTGGTCCAATATATATCATTGTGTATACTTTCCTTTTTCAAAAGTAAAAATGTATGGTGACAGATTTGTTGGGATTAAACTCTTTTGTCATTACTACTACAAAGGTGTTTTTATTGAGCTCATGAGAGGTTTTACTCTGGTAAGCACAATGCTATGATGCACATTACAGCATTACAATATACCTACACATTTAAAGACATTTCACTGTGTGTTGTGTCACTAGCATACATGTGTGAATGTAGCATAGCTGCTAGAGGGTTGGCTTGGTAACTGAAAGGTTTCAGGTTTGATGCCCGGTTATTCAAATTTGCTATTTTGTTGTTTCCTTGAGGAAGAAACTTTACTCGCATTACTCTCATTAAAACCTGGTGACCTGGTATCAACTGGGAAAGAAAATGCTGTCCATGTCTCACATAGAGGGTAAAGGTCCAGGTGGGAGTTCTGGTGCCTACACCTTCACTTGTGTGCCTTCTGTGGGTTGACTTATTAAGATTTGCCTTCGACAACTCTTAGCACCTGAGTGAGTAGCATGCAGATGTCGCAGCATTCGCTCACTGGGTAGGCACAATCATGTTAGATTGCTGTTGCTGTGTGTAAGCATGCACTGTGTCTATCATATACATGGGACCAATCATTAAGTTTTGTGCTGTAAGAAATACGGTCATCCAAATAAGTACTTTTTTAACAATTTAGGCAGAGAATATACCATGTAACCTACATAATTGTCAAAGTTGTCAAACTTTTGTCGCTTAATTTATGGCATTTGTCACAAATAATAATGAGGTCTAACAGTTCCTACACAAGAGTTGTGGCTGTGGTTGCTACTGTTGTCAACATAACATATTTAACCATAAGCCAATTACATGTATGTATGTGTGAGTGTGTACGTCTAGATCTGTAAGGACAACATGTATTTTTAGGCACAGAAGGAGGAACTTCATGAGAAAACAAGTCAAGATCAGCACATGAGAAGGTTCTTCCTATAAAGAATAGGGAAAAGTCAAATGTGTAGTTAACAGAATTCAAGGCTTCAATTTAGCACCTGTGATTCAACCAGTTAGCCGACACCAAAACATTGCCATTAAATCACACAGATATCATGACCCCACCTTTAACAAACTACACACCTACAAATGTAATGACCCTAAATGGAACACATAAAATTGTATCTAATGTATCTTACATGTGTTGTATACATATATACACACTAGACTACTGGATACAGAATGGACACTAATCCTTCTCATACCTAAGTCACAAAGCTAACACTCACTACTACCGAATAGTGGATAACTTTGGCGGTAACATTGTCCTTTATTTGTCAAACATAACATTTCAGTATGTAAGTGTGTTTACGCACTGTGTACATTCTAACATCTTCGCACAAGGAAACTTGTATTTGATGGCTTACTGGGAACAATGAGTTTCCCCCTATAAACACTTTACGTTTAGACACTAGTAAGGATCACGTCTTCTTATGGATTCAGCGGTTCTTCCTTTTGTGAGGAAACAAGAAGACATCAAGAGCTTGCCACTGTTGTGATAAAAACTGCTATACATGGAAAAGTAATATAATTCCCATTCATGATGTATACAGTCATGCTTAAGGTTGTTTCAACACCCCTCTACCCCTGCTTCACTTTCAACTTTGTTCTTTCCCATGATGAGTACTTATACTATAAATAAATATTTGTGACACATGTATGCCCACCTTCCCTGTACAGTAGTTGCATTGCAGTGCTCTACTGATGTGGGAAAATATCTACCAATCCAATACCCAGCAGTGAATTTTACTGATGCAGTTACCGATATAACTTTCATTTGTTCATGGCTATATTGTATTATACTACGTGGATTTATTTGCACTAGTGTTTCATGACAAAAATAGTACACACCATTCAAGCTAGCAAATGCATGACTGCTCTATTAGAATATTTATTAGGCAGTGATTGTTCTATTAGAGTATCTCAATCTTTTGTTTAACAAAAGTGAATCCTGTACCTTCTACGCTAGATCTTGCTCAACACTCTTTCGAGTCTGTTATATCCCAAGTTCCTTTAATAAAATATTTATTCTATGATCGTAATGATAACAATTGTCGTCAGTGTTTATTAATCGATAATAGCCTAATAACCAATACCAATCAATACCAAAATGGCAAATATCGGCCTCCAATTTGATACCGATCCCCTCCTCCGATGCATCCGTCACCAATATTATTGGTGGAACACTATTGCATTGAACCATTAAATTATCATCACCGTCGGATAAGAGTCATGACAAACAATTGATGTAAGTGCTGACAGGACATACGTGGAGCAGAAACCAGGTAAAGGAGTTAGCTGTTTAAGTCCACTTGAAACAACATTGTTAATAGGAGCCAAGTGGATAGGAGATGGTTAACAGAGAAGTCAGTGTCTAGAGAATTCATACAAATAATGTGCTTACTACTCCTGAAACTGTACATTTCTCTGACCAAAATAATAGTACCCTCTCAACCACTAACTGGTTAACTATGGTCTCAAAACTTTTGCTTGCAAAATCCAACTGTTTTCATTCCCAATTCCATGCCAGAATATTGTTAAAGCATTGAGATGTATGAAGCTGGTATTCATTATTCATAATATTAAAGTGATCATTAGAACTTTATTCATACTGAGTGTTCAATTACAGTGTTTATCAAAAGTACACAAGAAATCCTCAAAAAATAAATTGAATAGAAATTTAAATACCCACCATACTAAAACACTGTGGTGCATCTTACTAAAAATAATGAAGTACACAGTAGTTGTGATTGGGACCTACTTGACATAGTCACCGTAATGAGATGGTCTTGTTTATGAGGTCACGATATGAATCTTTAGATCTATGTGACATGGCCACTATAATAAAGAAAGTGATCTTATCAAAGTGGTATGGATGTCACTGCTAAGTGGTCAAAGCAATCATGTTTGACGAAGTGAACACTGAAGATGCATTTCATGACCTCATCAAATTAGACTGTCTCACTGTTGAGACCACACTTTTGTTCCAAAAGGGGCCATCAGTTTCACTGTAGAGTAGTATTAAAGTATTACCTGTGTTCTGTCTAGAGGATTAATGGTGCCGGCCATTTGTGGAGGTGAGTTCTCTGAAGATGGTCTCATCATGACAGCTCCACCCCACCCGTGTTGCCGGGGTGGTGGTGGACCATGGTACATAGGCCCCCCAGGGGGTGGGGGTGGTTGTTGACGATAGAACGGCTCACCAGGAGGCCCTGGGGGAATTCTTGCTGACGGATGCATCGGAGGAGGGGGTAGACCAGGTTGTGCTGGAGGCAACATCGGAGCACCCTGAAGCAAAGTATTACACATGTAGTGTTAAGAACAGACAATGAAACACTTTATACTTCAAATGAGGTTATAAGAATGAATGTTGGCACAGTGGAACCTCTTGTTATCCAAACATCTGTATACCAGTTTAATCATTTGTTCAGATAAGTGAATTTGTTTAGACAAATAAATTATGGAGTCCATTAAAGTGTTTAACTATTCTAACAAAGCATTCACTTGAAATTCAGTGTACACCAGTTGATGAAATACTTGAGCTCAGACAACACACACACACACACACACACACACACACACACACACACACACACACACACACACACACACACACACCTGCTGGCCTGGTGGTCCAAACATTCTTGGTGGAGGTGGTTGCATTGTCATGGAAACAGGGGGCGGTGCTTGGTAGTGTGGGAACTGATTAGAATGAGGGGGTGGGGGAGGCATCATGTGACCCACACCAGGTTGATTGAAATACTAGACAATAATAAAAACATTGTTAACACAAAATACACAATGTGCAGCACAAACTTCAAATGATTACTTTGTTGAATGCTTGGATGTCCTTACTATAAGGGGTACAACTAGGCAGAGTAAATATGAAACTACAAATGGTAAAACCTCAATCCATTTGTATTATATGTACTGACTGCTGTGACCAATGTGTACATTTCACAGTGTAATATATTGTATAACAGTTGAAATTCTCAATTGATTTACTAGTTTGCTACAACTGTCAGCCTATTAAAGACAGACTAGGAAATGTCACAAAATTTTAAACTATGCAAAGAGACTTTCCTTGTGCATTTAAAGCAAAAAGTTCTATATTTAGATCATTACCATATTAGGAGGTGCAGAAGGAGGAGGGGCTCGTGATGAGAAGGGCTGTGCAGCAGGCCCATAATATCCCCCAGGAGGTGGAGGAGGTTGATTGGGACTTCCACGATGGTAGATGTCCATTGGACTGCTGCCAAATCCCCTTGGTGGTGGTGGGTGTGGTCCATGGAACATGGGTGGGGCTCCCATGGGTGGAGGCATATCGTGGCCTGCTGCTGGTCTTCTTAGTGGGTGTGGTTCTTCATCATCAGAAGAATCAAGTGTCAGTTGTTGTTCCTACACAATTGATATCATAAATATATCACCCTGAAATAAGGACAGCTTGACAATAAGAGTTTACATGAGAGGTGAGTGTCTAATATTGTACAATCCAGTAACAAATGATTAAATGGCTTCCTTTCTGTGTAACATATACACATCTAGTATTTGTTTGTTTCTACCACTTATCACAATAAATTTACAGCACAGTGGTAATTGTTCTGAATGCTTTTTATCATACCAAATCACCAAAGGAGTGATGCTCTCATAGTATGATAGAAGATTGGTTTTGTTTGTCAACAAGACAACACAGTTGAAATACTCCGCCTTTTATTGCTAGCACCTCAGATACAGTTCACATGGAGCTACGCTTGTAGTTACCGTATTTGACTGGTTAATAGCCGCCCCAGATAGTAGCCACTCCACAGCCTAGAACTATAGTCATAAGAGCTGCCTTCGCATAAGAGCCACGGCTTGTATCTGAACATACTGTTGCAAATGTTGACACGACATGTTTGAAGCAGAAATCAGGTAAAGGAGTTATTTTAAGCCAGGAAATAGCATTTTAGAGAGAAGTAAAAATGAACGACAGTATTGATGGATGATTAAACAAGGTCAGTCACTCATGAATCCGTATATACGCTGCGGGCTGCTGCCACACAAGCTCATAGTAGCCGCCCTCGGATAGTAGCCACAGGGTTTGCTTACTGAAAGTTATAGTAGCCACGGCTATTAACCAGTCAAATACGGTATAAGCTAGCATTCTTAATACAGCTGGCTGATTGTGTTTCTAATACATGCCCTTGTGACATTTGTAGTCATATGCAAGAATTTACTATCTTATGTGGAAAGGAAGCCATTTAACTGGAATATATTGCACTAGTATATTTTTAAATTATTAGTTTAAAAATGAAGTAGGGATCTAACAAAAAGTAACGAGACAAGATCATATGAATGCAATATAGCCTGTCATAAAGTGAAGATTAATAATAGCTCAGATTATTATCTTTTATATTCAATATTATGTAATAACTTATTATGTAATCATGACGTTAAATGATGTAATTTATATTCGTTATAACTATGCTAATTTTTAAATGAAAATTACTTGAGAGTAAAGCGGTTGCAGCACACTTCTTCGTCAGCAACATAGCCCCATGACAAATCGGCATGTTATTTTGTTCGATGCCAAAGTAGGGGTTTTCCCACAGGGCTATGTTGCAATAACACCATTCATATAATCTTGTTTCACTGGTTATTATTGCTAGATCCCTACTTCATTTACTAGTTCGTTCAGTTATGATATACATGTGTGACTGTTAGAATATTGAACATGGCTGTTGTATTAGGGTGACTGCCTTATTACAGTATTTTGAGCCAACTGGACTATATTTTATTTATTACTGCAAGGTCTGTAGGGCACCTGGTCCTACAGCACACCTGGTCCTACAGCCTGCTCCAAGACATTAGCTACATAAGGTGTATTTGAAAGGTTGCAGAAAGGAGAAAAAATCCATGACTGGACCTGGGTAGCCTCGAACCTGCAGCCATCCGATTTACGCTTGAACGCTTACAGGGGTCTGCCAGGCGGTCAGGATGTTTCTCCTTGTTATTTTCATGTAATTATATCCATAGGAATTCCAGAGAGTGACTCATTATCTCTAAGTATCCCAAGTAGAACCAAATGGACACTAGTTAAATTATTAATGCTTTATAGCAGAAGGTCTGTAGGACACCTGGTCCTACAGCCTGCTCAAAGACATTAGCTACATATGGTGTGTTTGAAAAGTTGCAGAAAGGAGAAAAAATCCATGACTGGACCTAGGTATGCAGCCATCCGATTTACATACGTGATATTTAAGGTGTGTGGTCCTTCATGTCTTGCTTTTCACCGGGCTACCAATAAGGGGTGTGTATTTTATGATCAATCTCTATGAGTAAAGCTAGGTTGGCCCAATTGTAAAGGGAATGTCGCTCCGTCCAGCTCAGGTCCTATCGAATTGGGACACCTCTCTATTAAGGACAGACACATCAGCGTGGTCCATGATGTTCAGAACATATGGGACTTGTATCCCATACCGTGCTCCTCCAGGTAGTATTGTTGTTTGTGTGTGCATTGTATGTGTTCTGTACCTTGGTTTCTTTTATTTGGTCAGTTTTAACCAATGGTTGTGGCTGTTGCTGTTGAAGCTTCTTGCCTGACCCAACCTTCATAGGTGCCGTGGATGGCCTCAGACTGACATTTTCATCACGTTTGATTGGCTGTAACTTCTTGACTACAAAATAGAAAACACAAAACAACTTTAAGTAGAAAATGGAAAAATCCCTACATCCCAAGATGATGTAACGTATACAGCAAAACTTTTGAGGGGGAAAACTTTCGCGGATGCACAGAAGCATTGCAATTCGTGGGAAAATATTCGCAGTTGCATAGAAATCTTGCAATTCGTGGGGAAAACATTCGTGGATAGTGGTTAAGCTCCTGGTGAAACGTGATAAGCACTTAAGGACTCCTCCAGATCTGGCTAAGTCAGTTTCTTGAGCTTGACATATTTAAGCAGCGCCATGTGTTGAGCATTAAAAAATGGAGTGTTCCCAAACAAACACAATACAATTAAAGAACGTCAAATGTGTGAGCTTGCAAAACCGCTGCTCTGGCTATGAAGACCTACAAAATGCAGAAAGGTGTAGTAGTTATGCATAGTTTTTAGGTTTTTGCACATAAAATGTTCGAGGGGAAAACATTCGCGGTTGGCAGCATAATCGAGAAAACCGCGAATGTTTCCCCCTCGAAGTTTTGCCGTATACGGTAACCAATGATATACATAGTAATACTGGACACGTGTTTGAATTTCGCCCATTGTATTGGTAGTGTACAGAGTTACACGCTCCCTTGTCTATTTGATTCAATGTGTTCCTAAATACATGTAGGAACCTGTTGTATTTCATGGTGAGACATGTAACACTATATTCCCAACAAGTGAAAACACTAACAAACACATACACACATGTTTTACAGGAAAGCAGATAAACAGTACACCTACGACGGTAGATTACCACTACAAAGTACACACCTTGTTTTCTTTCTACAGTTTCACTAGATTGTTGTCCAGATACTTTCTGTAGCTGAGGTGGTGTGCTATTATTAGAAACAACACTGGTTGGTGGTGGGGACACAACGGGGTGGTCCTGATCATCTAGTGCCAAGTCTTTATGACGGAGCGTATCCTTCCCATTAGCTGGAGGATGAAGGAATCCTTCATCAGCAATGCCTCCATGATGGTTCATTGGTTTTGGATGAGGAGGAGGAGGAGGAACAAAACTGTGGACAAGAAGACGTGAACTGAATGAAGCATCCAAGAAGACAGAAAGCTAATTATACAACTAAGTACCAAAGATAATAAGAAGTGCAGATAAAATTATGTTATAAATAGTGTTTAAAAACTACAAGGCCTATGAACTTGCAGTAACCGGGGTTCGGATTGCCGGTGAACATTTTAGCACAGATGAATAAAAATCATGAGTTTTCATGCCAGTGATTGAAACGGCACGACAGTTCTATTTAATGTTGATCAAAACAGATTAGCACGTGATTTACATTCCAATCAGTACTGGTGCATTTCTGGAAAAGGTATTAATCTAAGCGATGAGCCGTCATCCATGTGAACATAGACGTAGAAATGTTAGTGTTAATTAATTACACTGATGTGTGCTTCAGAGCCATTTGCTGTTGTGCAGGTGATTGAGGTGGCTTAACACTGCCTGCTTTTCAGGTGTCGGAGAGTGGACGCTTGTGAGATATAATGTTGTAAGAAGGGTGGAAGTAACTCAGTTGCACTGTAGAGTACTGTACAATCGAGATACTCTAATAGAGCAATCAGACGATTATCTGTGTAATAGAACACACACTTAATTGCCAGTAAAAGTCTAGCTCTCCATCCTAATAATTAGTGCTATCCTGTTTACAAAAGCTAAGCTCAGTGTATCCAGCTTGCAAACTTGCACAGATCGATATACTCTAATAGAGCAGTCACTACCTCAATATAGCAGTCAGTTTCATCCTAGGTATTGTTACGTACATTTTATTCTGTTGAACAGTATGGTAGTTACCAGAGGAGGTATGACATGCACACATGATGACACGCACACATGAGCGCATATGTTTTGTACAGGAAGCTATTTCGTGGGGTTATCAACGAAAAATACACGCTGATCGAACTCTTTTCTCATGCTTACTTCAACGGTGCAATCAACTCCATTCAAACCCAGTGGTTCAGTTTCGACATACACAGCCTATTGGAGGAACCATCACATGATGAAAAACTAACCATACGAAATCAAGCCAAGCAGCAAATTGGGAAGAGAAAGCCATTGAAAATCAACTGCACAAGTGTCTAAGTAGCTTTGTAGTTCATCAAATCTCATCTACAGATTGATTTCCCACGATTTTATCATTTGAAGAATGCAATTACTACGAATTCTTTTCAGTAGCACTTAATTCGTGTCGTACCTCCTCTGAGTAGTTACACACTGTATATGCCTTGCCCTGGTGTTGGTTGTCATGTTGGTACATGTACTTGGTTGCATGTGACACGGTCCTAGTTAAACAATAATATATAATTAAGCCTAAATTCTTGATTGTGGCTGTTCAGTTAGAGTATTTAATGAACCTGACATTATTCTTGTAACTTTTTCAGAGATAACAATGTATATAGACTACTATGGAACCAGACATGTTTCCATCATAATCTGGGTCCTCATTACGAAAACTTAAGAAAGACAGCTAAGCCAAGAAAACACCTTCAGCAGAACATTATTCATGTAAGTAAGGCCCTGAATTGATAGCCACTATAGCCTAGACTAGTAACCTACATGCATGCACGTACACACACACACACACACACACACACACACACACACACACACGTACACACTCATATGTACATATAAACTTACTGTGGTTGTGGTGGTGGTGGTGTGTAGTAGCCCATGTGAGCCGGGGGTCTGTGCATTGGTGGTGGCATGTAGTTGGCACCTACAGGGGCTAGTGGTTGGTTTGGCACAAAAGGTGGTCCTGGACGAATGGGAAAGTAGTGAGGAACACTCGGGGATCCCCTTGATGTACTGTGACTCTGTAATGAAACAATGCTAGTTTGAGAACTCGTACTGCCTGCTGCCTAGTAATAGGTTAACCTTTCATTCTAGTACATGTACTGAATCCCAACCTCAAACATGCTAATTGTGACCATTAAAGTTGCCTGTTTCAGCGTTTCACCTGGGAAATGCTATTTGCCTGAAATTAGGACTGCAGTGACTGACAACAGAGCCTAACATATATACTAAATTTCAGGTTTGCATTACAAAGTTATGATTCAGCAAGTTCATAGAAGGACCCTTTATCACAACTTAAACAACAGTAAAGTAAAAAACAGCTAAGTAGCATGCAGATATACAAAATATATACGCAGGACATGCACACAATACCCACAACACATTACCTGCAATGCAAAACTCTCTTCATGTATCTCATGAATAGTCTTTGGTCCAAAGTCAGCAATTCTTCGAGGTATCCACTGAGAAAAAGTAAGTTGATAAATTTTATACTGAGTGAACATTGAACAACAATCACACATGACAATTGCAGGGTACAACCCCTGTTATAGATGTATACTTTGTATGCACACACACGCACGCACGCACGCATGCAGCCATGCACACACGCATACACAATGTGGACACATTACACATACGGATCAGCTTGCAGACTGATAGACTGACAGACAAACAATGTACACACCTGATTGCTCCTAAGGTCAATGGTATCCTGTAACATGAACCGATAACGAGGGGGTAGCTCCTCGTTAGTAGATATTTGTGTCATCCTCTTGAAATACTGGTTCATCCAACCCTACACCACATAACATGGTATATTAACATATACCATGGAATCTGGAAGCATTGTTAAATTAAAGAGACGGTTGACCTTTTCACTATTGGTAGATCAAGAGGTCTGTAGGGACCTTATAGAAACAACATAAAGGCTAAATTATAAACATCAGTTAATGGAAAATAAAATTATCAATGCGTATTCAGTTACTCTAACAGAACAGGCACACCAGGAAGTTTGTGAATGTGTGATAGGAAATCATCAAATCACTTCTACTTCGTGATTCCTTGTATTAATTGAAGTTTGGTACCATGTTATTGGATTAAGGAATCTATCTCTAGACAGGTAGTGCATGTGAAAAAAATATAGGACAATACATTTCTGACCCAAAGTAGCAAATACTGGTACCCAGTTTCACAGAGTGACAGACAATACGTACCAGACATGGGGCCAAGTACATGAGTACTTATACTTAAGTACACTTAAGTACAGATTTGAAAGTACTTGTACTTTACTTAAATACTTCCTTAATTTCCCAGTGTACTTGTACTTATACTCAAGTACTTTGCTAAGTACTTGTATGTACTTGAGTACTTGTAAGTACTGCAAACATTGTACATAGTTTGTACACAGTGGGTACTTAACAAAATTGCATGAAGGTGCATTGTACAATTCTTCTAGTGCCTTCCCTAACCTTACTATGTATCATGTAGCCACGATTAAATGATGTCATAGAATTCTGGCAAATAAAAACAATGCTGCTGCTTAAGTTAGTGCACTTTAAATGTTTAAGAGAGTGAATAGTTGACAAAAACCTAACCCCACTAGGTACACTTACATACTACAATACACTGAATACAGTATATATTTTGCTACAGTAAAATGTACTTGTACTTTACTTAAGTACTCTCTTGATTGTCGCCAGAGTACTTGTACTTATACTTGGAAAATTCAAAAGTACTTGTACTTTACTTAAGGCTACGGGATACTGTAAACCCCACATGTACACTATCGATCATTTTTCATGATTAGGGGTTTGATTTTTCTTAATGCATTGTTATCAAATATTTATGCATTCTTAACTTCTCATAAATCGACATGAAATTCAAACGTTGTTATGGAAACATGAGTTGTCCCCATGCCAAACAGTGAAAACTGTGAACCAAAAATCAGACCAATGAAGAACCATGAGAACTTACTAACAATTCTAAGGTTTGAAGAACATCACTTGTGAGGGACTGACAAGAGGATTTGTGAATAATGTGTATAGTTGCTGAAATATGACTACAATATGGCCTAAAGCAAGACACTGTGGTCACAAAATTAATTTTTAAATTGATATCACAAGCACTAGAAACATTATTTCTAACAAATGGCTCCGTCAGGACCTAGACAAGAAGCCAGACTAGTAGTCTGTTTATACAAAATGTTAACAACTAGTTTGACAGTCCTGATTTTTGGTTCAGGAAAATATCGCCATTAGTCAGCAAAACTACGCATGCGCTTACAGGTGCGCCAGTTGCTAAGTGTGTTGTATCTATGTTATCTTGTACTGTTACGTGTGTTTTCTTGTACCTTGTAACTGTCCAGTCAGCACGCTATTATTCTCCCAACAATTTAAGCCTGTTACCAGCTGATACAAAACACAACAACACCAAGCCCGCCTTAATTACGTAATAAAATTTTTGTTTAACCTTAAGTACTTTCAAATGTACTTGGCCCCATGTCTGATACATACAGCAAGTAATAATATGACAGCACTGACCTGTGCTTTCTCTACATCCAGCTTCTTCCCTACTGTTTTCAACAAGTTACAGAGACACTCAATATTCTCTGTTGTGTCCACAATCTGCTGGTGTTTCTTCTTTTCCAGTAGCTACACATAGTACACAAACTCTTAAAATCAGTGGCTAAATTGTATCTACTTCCATGACCTCATTAATAAGACCACTTCAGTAACCAGGTACCAAACATAGCTACAGTGTGCACTAATAAGATCACCTCACTATATAGAGACCATGTCACGTAGGTTTCAAACCTCGTAATCTCATTAATAAGATCATCTCATGATCATTATAGTGACCATGTCTAGTGGCTTTTTAAAATTTATTTAAAAATAAATAAATAAATATATATATATATATGAAAACAATTAAGAATAGTTCATTAATAGTCCAGCTGCAGCTCCCCTTGGCCACAGCAAGAGACGCATCATCCTCATGCACTGGCCTTCCAAAAGAGGAACGGCTTCCCCTGATACAAAGGATGGCACATCTCAATAAGGCAAAGGACAGCCGGCACCTTAGCCATCCCATAATAATGTCTAGCAGCTCTACAAAAGAGGTAATAATGAATCTTTGAGTTTGTACTGCTTGCTTCCATATTCACAGTACAAAGGATGAGTGGAAAACTGTTTTGAGGCATATGTAGTTGATAGATAGTATATGATCACTCAGCTAAAACCGTACAATCATTCAAGTTATGTACATTATTTTTAAGCCAGAAAAAAAATGTCAGACTGCGTCAGTGGACACAATGGGGAATCGAACCCCATTGGCAGAAGCCCAAATTCTGTTTGCAACCAAAGCACGAAGTATCCACTTGACTAAGCTGACAGATGGCACTGTTGATTTGTGGTATTTATAGCCTTGTCAGTTGACAAAGTTCATAGTTTGAACTGTCCATACAAGTGCCATCTGTTGGGTAAAGTGCTTACTCAGTAAGTAAACACTTGATTGATGACTTGACCTTGTTACTAAGACTGTTTGAACATTGGAATTACACTGCTGGTCACTACATGGAATATTAACTGCACACACCATGCATGCCACACTCTTTATCAAATTGGAAAATTTCTTCACACACAATGAAGTATATTGCCAGTTACATAGGACTGTCTGGGCAATCACATGTTTTTATGTACAAAATTTTGTAACAGATCACAGAACAGCAGTGTATAATCTTATGACATGTTTAGCCTTGTGACAAGAAAATATATTACTTTACCCAATCAAAAGATACTGAGTATATAATAATAATCAAGGATATCAGAGACAGTAGTACTGTAATAAGGTCAATAAGTGTGTAACACACACATATATATATACACACAGGAGCACATGCATGCATGACACACACACACACACACACACACACACACACACACACACACACACACACACACACACACACACACACACACACACACACGCACGTACACCACACACACCTCTTTGACACACTGATGCATGATGGATTCATGAAGCATTCCCAACTTGAACAGCTCCCCTGTGGGGAATGCACATCAAGATACTTTAGCATACACGTAAAGAAGTGATGAATTTACAAATACAAAAGGGTTTCCGGTATAAGCATATCATACACATAAAACTCAAACTCCCAATGTCTGTGTGCGTTGTGTGTGTGGTGGGCGTGCATGCATACGTGTGTAGTGCTGTGTGTATTATGTGTGAGTAAGTGTACGAGTATATTGTAGGCATAACATGGTACCAAAAGCGATCCAATACACAAGTTGTTATATACTAAGTGTATGTATGCCAGTATATCATACACAAGACTTGTTTACCAATGAACTTAATGTTCCCCAACATTTTTCGCTTGTTAACTTCACGTTGTTCCATTTCCTCTGAAGTGAGGCCATCCTGCTTGTCATACACTATACCATGAAACCAAACAATGAAAAAATGTAAAACATTACATGAATGAACAATGAAACATAACGTATGACATACGCACGCACACACATACACAAACTAAAACAAAATCTACTTAGGACAGTATTGATAGCAGTACCATACTGTTCCACATGTAATCCATTGACCACTTTAAGGTACATGAGCTGCCCAGTTAACACAAGTGAGCACACACACAAGGCTAACCTGCAGTGGCCTTGGCACGATTGTCGAATTCTTCTTGACATTTCTTAACTAACACCCGTATAAAAGCCTAGATGATATATTGGAAAATGCCATAACGGGTGTACACACTACATATGTATATGCAAGCATGTAAAACTGTCCACCTTGGGATCAACCAAATATTATGCCCTGGTTGTCCAGGGGAGTACATGCTAAAGGTCCAATGTAAACTAAGTGTGTGGATAATACAGTAAGTGTCCTAACTCTCAACTATTCACATTAATAGGTTACACTGTGTGTGTATCATGTATGTAGACCATTAGGCCTGTACACAAGTAAATGTAACGTAACAACACACACATAATATAGGTTAACACTTACCGTGTTCTGCTTATCCTTATTAATATCAGAGTTAGGATTGTATGTGTGTAGTCTACTACATAGTTGAGCATACATAGAACTATAGTTGGGTTCATCGAGGGCCTTGTCAAATATCTATAGGAAGAAAAACCATAAATCAATGTGTACCCACCCCCACACATACACACAGATATATACACACTATAAGGCAGACATACCAATATGATCGTTCCCTTTAGTACGGTAGGAGACTTGACATCCACATGCTGAATTAGTTCCAAACTGAGTTTCTCAAAATTCTCCGGAGTTAACTTATTAAGTAAACTAACAACAACCAAACAAGTCATGTATAACTTAGCATGAAAAATTGAGTTTGCCTATATAATTAAGCTACAATAATACACTTAATACTAAGAAACATGTCTATATCTTAGCTACTACATCACAGTGGTGGAATCAAGGGATTTCATAAAATTTTCCCATATTTACAAAGCAGATATGCAGTATTAATACAATTGACTATAGCAGCAGTAAACAGATACCAGCAATCAATGTCCTATTCATCTTAATAGTCAGTGAGTCTCTTGGGATATGATAATGGCATTTCCTGTCCTGCTGTGCCCTGGGCACAACAAAACAGCCACAAACTAGCACCATGCATACAAGTGCCCCAAGGCTCTTGTTTGTACCAACAGTGAAAACCTGCAATGACATGTTGTCCTATCATATAAGCAATTTATATAGGGCATACAACACAACACTTCAGGTAAAGAAAGTAGCAGTATAGTTAGATGCTAACTAAAGATCTCAGTCACTGTGGTCTAGTAGTTGCACTGTATACAATAGGAGTGGCTTACTTCAAGCTATAAGATGTAGTACTATGTGCACACACTCACACACACACGCGCGTGCACACACTCACACACACGCGCGTGCACACACTCACACACACGCGCGTGCACACACTCACACACACGCGCGTGCACACACTCACACACGCGCGTGCACACACTCACACACACGCACGTGCACACACTCACACACAGGCGCGTGCACACACTCACACACACGCGCGTGCACACACTCACACACACGCGCGTGCACACACTCACACACACGTGCGTGCACACACTCACACACACGCGCGTGCACACACTCACACACACACACACACACACACGTGCACACACACACAAACACGCACGTGCACACACAAACACGCACGTGCACACACAAACACGCCAAACCATAAGCATAAAAGCAGTACCAAAAATAGCTGTGCTTCTTTTCCCATTTGCTGGAGAGTGGGCTATTTTTCAAGGGTACATTTTTTCCACAAATGACCAATCCAAAACTTTGAGGGTATAAAATTTCTGTCACCAACAGCCTACCGAATCACTAAATTCATGAGTAATTATTGCCTTTCAAATGTCTCACTCAGCATTAGAGAGTAGCTATGCAAGTGTTGAGCACATCAATCACTGTAATATGCATTTCTGTTATGTATCAGTAGCCACCACTTACTACTCAGAAAAAGAACATTTGTTCAAAAACTGCTTTAATATAGAATTGGAATTTAATTGTACCAATGTGTACAGCCCTAATCATTGGTTAATACTTCTCACAAGAGTGATGACTTGCAGAGTCAACTTTATACTCTGTTTACATGTATACGTAGCTCATGACACAGGCTGTACACTCACACTTTTCAATAACAGGAATAAAACATACTGCATGTACAACTAGACCGAGCATGTTACTATGCATGGTGTCTTATGATCTGATTATCATATTGTAAGCTGTGGTGTATGGGATATAGATTGCCATTCATGGATGTTTTGCTAAGAATCTTTTACACCCTTGTTATCTCAACAAACGATCCTTATCACCACAATAATAAGTATCAAGGCCACAAATGGTTAATTACAACCATGCCAGCACAGTGAAACCTTTCTATAAACAGGCTCTCTCTGTAATAGTAAGCTGTTGACATATTTTACACAACATTTCCAATTAACCTTTCCATCTATCCTTGATATAGCCTATATTACAAACAATTGTTGGGCCACTCAATATACACACACTACATCAACACATTATAGGCATCATATGAAATTCAAGCCATGTTTACACATGTCATGCCTACACCAATGTTAACCAGTATTAAAATTTAGGATTGTTTTTCAACACAATGAAATGGAATGCAAAGTACAACTGTAGAGCTAATTTACTGCATGGAGTTGTTGCTTTTGTGTAACATATTTCTATTTAGCACCTATACAACTAGTACACACACAGAGCTATTGTTTATTAGACCATGCAGCAATGATAAATACAGTATAAAGGATAGACTTACCCTCTAACGCGCCTAAAAACTAACTCAATTGGGTCGGGAAGTTCTCTAATTTGTGGCGGTACCCATCGCTGGCCGGGTCGGGCCTGTGTGAGACCCTCAACTGTCGCTACTTTAACCTTACGCTTTTCCACCTTGCTAGCTTACTCCCGATTACAATTACTCTGTAGGAAAACGAAAATTGTAGAATAAAATTGACAACATATTCTAAATAATGCTCTCTACAAGGAATAATATCTGCTTAAAATAACTTACATGCAACGGAGTGAATGGATATGGCCGGGAAACGCGTCGAAATATATCTTACTCCAAAATTAACGAATGTAAAAAGAAGGCCACTACCAAGGGCTGACCAAATTCCGTATACTCTCCGCGCACGGTAATACAATTTTACCGCGAATCTACTCCGTATATTACCATCGGATACTGTACAAGGGTTGTGATGAAGAGAGGATTTCGGTTCTCCATAGACCGGGGTGGCACATTCACTGACATCTATGCAGAATGTCCTAACGGAAAGGCTAGAGTACTAAAGCTATTGTCTGAAGATCCACAGAATTATCCGGATGCTCCACGCGAGGGGATCAGGCGCATATTACAGGAAGTAAGCTGTATCAGCCTTTGTAATATATGCACTGTAATGCTATAGGTGTGTGTCGTCTGTTGAACAATGGTTTATTAGATTATCGTTCTTTTGTTTAAATTTATTTCTCGCGCGCTATAATTTAAGCGCCACATATGATCAAGAGTACATAATAAAAATAGGGAGGGTCCCTATTTTTATTATGTACTCTTGATTAGATTTATTGTTTATCCTCTAGGTAATCGGCATAAGCCGTTCTTCCTTACCAAAGCAACTGAATACATACAACAACACAAAGAACAAAACAGAAACAACCCTTATGAAAATTTTGTGTGCAACTTGTATGCGGTTTGCAACTACACGCGTGCAGTGTTCTTAAGATGGTTGCAAAACAATAGCACAACTTGCTGCATGCATACAGTTCAGTAGCAATAACCTAGTGAGTTCTTTTGCTATCATATTGCACATATGCAATTTGCTTTCTTACAATAGCATTATTCATGCTATCCTTTTACTTGTATATTGCACGTGTGCATTTTGTTCTCATACAATAGCAATGCATTGTGCTCTTTTTGTTTACATACTGCATGCTTGCAGTTTGCTTTCATAAGTTTAGCTGTAATAGGGGGTTAGTTTGCTCACAAATTACACACATGCAGTCTGTTCTCTTTCTGCTTACATGCAGTATACAGTACGAAATAGCCAATCAGATGAGAACAAACAAATGTTAAAAATTTGCGCCCAAACTGTTTGTTACTATTGACAACCTGTACAAAGAAAACAAGTAGTCTTTGTTAGTGGGATGTGATGTTCTACAAGAAAACTTGTTGTAGCAGTACATGACATTACAAGTACAGCTGAGGTTGGCGCCTTGAGTTGCTGAGGTTGGCGTCTTGAGTCTCCTTGAAAGTTGTGCGTCACAGGTGGAGAAACATTTCTAAACATGAATAAAATACTACAGCTACTGTTCATTATGGCTTCTTTGCTTTCTGTAACAAAATGAGGGAGTGTAACTTTTAACCTTTGATTTAAAGACTACAGAAATGTACAATTGAAAGCAGACAAGAAGTGGGATCGAGAGTATTTGAACCTGTATCAATTTCTACATTGCTTTCGGACAAAGCTCAACTAAAGATCATCTTTGTGAAAAAAATTGTGTGCAGTGAGGTCAAACAGACAGTTTGTGGCTTGTAACTGACTTGTATTGTATTGCACGCATTTCTTGTAGATGTGAATTACAAATTTAAAAGAAATACAAATATGAAATAAATAGCCAACGTTTGCAAGCTGCATGCATGCAGTCGCTCAACTGCTAAACTGCTCACTAGTTGCACACATGCAATAGCACACATGCAAGCGTTTACATGCAACAACTTTGGAAATGCATGTGTGTAATCGGGCCAAATACTAACATGCACACACATGCATTTGATTACATGCATTTGCATGCAAATATGCGTGTGTGTTTGCGTGTGCATGTGTGCAAATTTTCATAAGGGAAATACAAAAAAATCCAGAACAAAAACTAAAGTACATTAGTTCTAAAATAATAATATATATATAAGTGCAAGCAGGACACATACAAATTTAACACTCGTAATTACTTAAGTAGCATAATTGACAGATATAGGACAAGTTATTTTCAAGGTACTAGGAAATGACGCTGTTGAATTGACTGAATTCCAGTAAGTAGAGACACTACAATGAAAATACTTCCTAGTTCTGGAAGGCTTTGAACTACTAGGATTTGCTAAATAATCACAACGTGTGTTACACAAGTGCTGATGTCCAAAGACAATTGGAGGATCTAATTGTAATGTCTCTTTCTGTTGGTAGTAATGAAACATAACAGCAACAAATTGTAATTGTATAGTGTCAGGAACAGATAGCCAATTCAACTCTTTACGATGTATAGACACATGATCAAATTTACATAAATATTTAGTTATGCGGACAGCACGATTTTGTAATCGCTGTAAATGAGCAACTTGATCCTTCCTCAAAGAAGAACCCCACACTGGCAATGCATAAGTTATTCTCGAAAACAACAGTGATTCTCTTAACAGTTTCAGGATGAAAGAGCTTTGATGAGTACTTAATAAATGCAAATAATATGCTACATCTATCACCAGTCATCAGCATACCAACTATCATTAAAGGAATTTTATTAAATTGATTGCTACATGGACGATATTTTATTATCTATTATCCAGGAATTTGCTGTCATCTGTATCAAGAGAAGCCTATCAGTGCTTCCTTGGACCCTAAGGTCCATGAGCTGGGTGTGTATCTATGCTAAATTTTTTTAGTTTCAAGAGCATGATTATTCCGTGATAATGGATGCTAAGAAACGACTCTCTACTTTGCCAGCTGCTAGATCTGTATCTAAGGTTTGGGATGGTCTTCATAGATAAATTATTTATTACTAATAATATAATGTAAGATATTTGTCTGTGAAGACCATTTCAAACGTTTTTGTTCTGTCTTAAGTTTGTAGATTCTGGCAAACTTCTTTTGAACCTAGAACCGATTATTGTCTTTTCTCCATCCAGGTATGTTGTCCTTGCTTTTACAGGTAGCTTCTGATACAGTACCAATCACAATGAATTGGTGTCAAACTTGTGAGCCAGTGAGTCACCTCCAGCTACAATTCCAACTATTGTACTGGTGACATATTTTAGACCAAACGTCATCCACAATACCTCACTTCAGTATAGTGTACTATTAGTTGAGTTGACATGTCCATTGGACTCCTCTCTCACAAGCTCAGTATTGTGAATCAGTGATCACGTTTACTACTACGTATTAAAATAGTAACTTTAAGTTTACATATGATGCAGTATTTAAAATGTGACAATAAGGCGTACTGCAGTGAACAGATCACCTGATGCCTATAAACTGTATTATACAGTGTGATTGTTTTGTGAGGTATTACTAATTTCAATACCTAATTTGAAAATTAACTGGGAAATCAGGATAATTTCATTATTATTTTTAATGTTACTGTAGAGCACCCATATTATCTGCTGTATTTCATTTTCAATTTATAAATTATTTTTTTATAATTAGGAGTTAAATACAGAATTCTCAGCCAATGAACCACTGGACAACAGCCAGATAGAGTGGATCAGAATGGGAACTACTGTTGCTACTAATGCTCTGTTGGAGAGGAATGGAGAGAAGACTGCACTAGTGATAACTGCTGGATTTAAGGACCTGTTGCACATTGGCAACCAGGCCAGGCCAAAAATATTTGATTTGGTTAGTAAATTTATTGTTAACCATATACTGTACATATGTGTGGCCACACTCCATGCACATGTATACTCACCCACACATACAGTAGTACACTACACATACACACACATGCTGTAGATTTTATGACTGCTCTATTAGAGTTTGTATCAAAACTAAACTTTTCTTCAATATTGTTCATAAAGAATGATATTGTCAGAGCACAATTGAAAACTGGTTCATCATTAATCTATTATCACACAATTCTGCATGTGCACGTAGGTCCTCCTGTTGCAGAATTGGTTATAGTTAATTGTAATATTGTACAACCAAAATGAAGGACTTGCTCTTGGACTGTATCATGGCTTTAAAAAGATAATAAATCAAGCATCTGTTGTGAGCTACATCACCACCACAAATTGGTTAATATTTGTAATGCATAGTAAAAGTTGGTATAGGTTATGCTACACCCTTGTACATAACATGACTGTTCAATTAGAGTATTTTGTTTGCAAGTGTTTGTGAGCTACCTAAAATCAGATACAGTAGACCTTCAGTTATCCAAACCCTCAATGGTCTCAGGAAATGGTAGAATCAGTGAAATTGTTTGGGTTACTGAAGCCCATACATTAATATACAGAGCCCTGTTGAAATACTCTAATAGAACATACACCTGTTCTCAAAATACTCTAATAGAACAGTCATTTCCAATTTTGGATAAATGAGAGCTGGACAACTGTAGGTCTACTGTACAGCTTACTAGCAACAGTGCTACATAGAAATTGTATGTAAAACTTGACTGGCAAATGGATTTGTCTTTTGAGTTGTGCTATTACTGTGACAACCATACATTTGAATATATACCTGTCTATAGACACTCCTCTAAAAGGCCAACTTTTAAATTTGTTTATAGAGTAATCTATCGTTGTTATGTAGCCATCTGCTATGATGACCAAGAATTTGGCTTGTACAGTAGGCGATAAGTTAAATAGGCTATATATACAGTAGATTTTATGATTGTAAATCATATGAAGTTTCTATAGGAAATCAAGGTTCCGGAGACACTATACTCTGCAGTGGTTGAAGTGAAGGAACGTGTTGTATTGTATCGTGATGACTGCCAGATGAATATGGACACAGAGATGGCTATTGGAACTACTGGTGATAAGGTATACTGTGTTGTATGTGACTCTGTATCTCCAGTCCTTATTTGGTACAGTGAAGAGCTCCTTTGTTAGTAGGGACAGCTATGGGACTAAAAATATTATATGGTGGTATTATTAATGAGTAAAGTATGCCTAGTTGTGTTTGAGTCGTGCCATTATATCAAAGTGGTCTTATTATATAGGCAGCTGACAGTCGTATTAAGAAAAAACTTAGAGAAAAAACCACAATATTGAACTCTTTAGGGAATCAAACCTGCACCTGTTATCTACTTGTTACCGCTATGCTACAGCACTGCTAGCTATCCAGTTCTCTTAAATTCTACGTTATAAATTGAACCAAAGTAACTTCAAAGAAGAGACCAAAGCTAAACACAACCCTAACCAGGTTTGCCTGTTAAGCGTGATAATATATTTTTTACTGTTTGTCTGAAGGGTAAGTTTGTTGTGAGTTCCAAACTCAAAACCTTCATACAACTAACTAGTGTGTTAATAAGCTGGATAGACTGCTGGTCAAATAACCAGTACCAGCACGATATCCTCTGTCAGTAAGATTAACATTACTGTACATTAGGGATATATGGTGTCCTTTGTTATATAGTAACCATTTTGTTGTGTGTTCTATTGGAATGTTCTACCATCACTCTGTTCAGCATATTGACATGTTGGTCTATACTTATTACAGTTGCATGTATGGGAGAGAATTAATATGGAACAGTTAAAGACAGATCTTCAGGTAACGTTTTATAGTTGTCTGTGCCATGGTACAGTAATGTATGTATCCCATTTTGTTTATTTTGTAGAAAGTTTTGGATCAGGGAATTAGGAGTTTAGCTGTGGTGCTGATGCACTCTTACACGTAAGTAGTGTATAACTGTGTTAGCTTTGCAGTAGTTTCACTTACACGACTTTGTCAAAGAACTTATTTACATGTGTACATAGTTAGACAGACAAATACAGATACCACCCCATGTATACAAATACCAGTGTGCATTTTGAAACAAAAAAAATTGTGTACTTTAAATGGTAGAGTAGCGATTTGTAAACAGTTTGACTTAAAGATAACTATGTATTGTTAGTATGTACACATGTACAAAATAGTTTGGCATGAATTCTATTTGACGAATAATCAATATGGCTCCAATGTTATAGTAATGTCATTCAGTATGTAAATAATATGATACATGTAGTACAATAGTGTACAAGATGTACCATACAGGTACGTGTATGTACACATGAAGTCATTATTCATATTTGTAGACTGTATTCACCATACCATTGTTGGTATGGTTGTTACGGTGATGTTGTTGTTCAGGTATCACATGTTAGTGTGTCAGGTGAGTCTGATAGGAGCCATTGTTATGTGCTATTCTGTTGCTACCAAATTTGGTAAAACTGATAGAAATTACTGCCTACCTCTGATAACTTCCTTTGTTGTTTGAAAACAATTGAGTATAACTGAAGGAAGCGTCGTTGTGTCAGCAAATTTGGTTGTTTTCTTTGTCATTGCTTTCAAAATGTGACCTACTAATGATGATTAAAGTTGTCATGATTGTAATGGAGTAACGTACAGCAAGTAATAGTAAGTAAAAAAAGTATGTCTTTGTTTGAGACAGAACTAGAGGTTTCTTGTCAGTACATTAAACACTCAGTGGTGTCACATGAAGGACGCATACTCTTTGTCGGTTGTTGATTTTCCAGAAATAATCTAAACACATTTGCCATATTCATTTTTGCACAGACATACACACATTAGATTTAGTAGACTTTTGAAGTTCTTTTGTGATAGCATCACAGGAAGTCCTGACAGTCATGTCAGATAATATTATTATCATTTTGTACTGTGTGAATATCATTAACATATTTTACTGTTGAGTCATTGACATGTAAAGAATGATCTTGCATAAGCTTATTCACTTGGACCTTGCTGTTATAATTTTCCCTTATATGTACATGTGTATGTAATATGTAAATTTTCTACTTATTAGCTGATAGTACTGTAATCTAAGAATAAGAGATGAAAACATATAAATGTTGTGAGGCTAAACTTACTGTTCTTACACCATGTGTACTCACCAGTCACCTGCATGTGTAACACCATTTAGAATAATATATTATTCTGTGTGACTTGAACTATATACAGTATTGGCTATGGTATATGGTATATGGTATGTACATTATCTTCGTACAAACTATCAGTATAATATTGTTTAGACAACCAATGTGTAAAGTGGATTAATGGAGACATGTGAATCTGAATTTGTGATGGTTCTTATGGTCAAGCTTGTGTGTACAAGGTGGCTTGTTAGACTTCAGACTAATACTTTGAATAGATGAATAAGTGAAGTGTTTGTATGTACCACACTACTTAACTACTATAGTTTAAACCATATAAATATTTACGAGGAGTTTGGTCAACAATTCTAAGAACATAAATAGTCATTAGACATAAAAAGTGCATGGCTAAACTGTTAGCAGTTGTTCACCCAATGAATGTTAGTCTATTCATTCAGCATGACAATGTGATGATGCTCTTTAGGTGTTGTATTGCGTGTGAGTGAATATACTTACCTGCTTTGGTAGTGACTATCTATGCTTTAGATTGGTGGTTGTGTACATTGTTAGAATTTCAAGTGAAGTGACCAGTGATAATGGCACACATACACGTTAGGGACAACATGCTGGTATGGTATTAAGGGATTGACTTACATTTGTGTACTCACTTTATCCTTTAACAAATGATGTCAACGACACATGTTAACTGTGAATTATGTTAGGACAATCAGTGATAATAATAGATATTGCTCTATGGTTATAACTGAGCAGTGTGGGTTTCATCTGTGTATTACTTAATTGTTGTCATGTAATAGATTTCCTGACCATGAAAAGGCAGTCGGACAGCTAGCACTTGATATGGGATTCACTAATGTGTCCCTCTCTTCAGAAGTGATGCCCATGGTACGGATTGTTCCCAGAGGATTTACTGGTAAGTTCTGTAAACACATAAGACGCAAGCAGATGACACTACACACATATTATATGTACACACTATTCACAAGCTACACACTTGTGTGGGCACTAGTACACTACACACATACTGACACCTGTGCAGAGAGAGGTATGCACACATTGATGCATACAAAACATGTGTATACTTAATGCTAACTCGAGAGTACACAAACTAGACAGTGTTCAATACAATACAATACATGGTATGGTACACACCTATTGACTTGACATATGGTACAATATATGTACCAGTACTATCAGTATTATGAACTCTTGTAATGTCTCATATTCTATCACATGTCCATCTCATTTCAGCATGTGCTGATGCCTACTTGACACCTTGTATTAAACAATACGTCAACAGCTTCTCTAGTGGCTTCTCAGACAAGGTACACTTATCTTGTGTATGGCTTGAGTGGTGATGTCACTTGGCCTTGTCACTTGGCCTTGTCATTGTTAGAAGTTTCTAGCAGTGCACATAATTTTTGTATCACAGTATGATTAACCTTTTAATATCCTCTTGTTAATGCATGATGTATTGGGTTAGAGTCCTAGTATAGGTGTATGATGGCTGTGTGTATTGTATATGTTTATTATCAATAGCTTGAACTATATAAGTTATACCCATTTGTTAAACAGAAATTGTAACTAGGATCTATCCCTGTACATCCTACACATGCTTGTATGTGTTTCACATACTAGTATTATATTTACTATGAATGTGTTTATGTGTAATGTTTTAATGGTGACATTTGTATTGGCTATACTCCCACTAGAATATTATGTTATTATGAATTGTTGATGGTATAATTTGTAGTATTACGGTTTCTAGTGAAACTGTCCCATAGCTGTGCAACCTTTTAATTGCTATAGTACAAATAAGAAATGATACCAGTGTTTGTCAGTGAAGTTAAGGAGGGTTTATAATCCAGAACTAGAAATACCTGTATTTTAGTTGTATCCTGCTTCAGCTATGTATGTAGGCTGGAGCAATGGAAGCAAAGTTTCTTGGTCAAGGGAACACTAAAGGGTAGCATTGAACCTAGAACATTTTCAGATTCATATCCTTGTGGCTTGGAGGGTGTGTTGTGGACTATATCTATAGATGAGCAAAGAATGATCAAACATGTACATATATCATGATGAGATGTTAGTCCAGCCCAGTCTGTTATCACATGTAATTACTAGGATAAAGTTTACTTAACCGGGTCGGGTCACATTTTCTCAGGGTCATCTGGGTCCAACCCGGTTTACAAATTATCCGGGTCTGACCCGGATTGGATCATGTGAGAAACGAAATTGTTCGTTTGACAATGTGGAAACTTATAAACGCTATTGCGTAGCTCTTTCGTGAGCCATGCCCACTTATCGTTTTACCAAAATACGCTCACCCATGCCCATTTATTAGTAAGTGCAGTCTGTAGCATGAAACTGAGAGTATCTATGGTGAGGGGTAGCTATTGTCAGTAGGTGGTGACCTTTTTTTTTTTTTTTGGTCTTCAACCTACAGCTAGGCTGAAGTTACAATTCCAAAGTGGAACCCCCCCTTTTTAAAAGTCTGGATCCGCCCCTGTTTACTCAACACGAATCGAACGCTCAAAACGTAGTCTCACTCGCTTGAGACTAGCTGAAACATAGCTCTTATCGCACGCCTCTGCTTTAATTAATCCGGGTCAGTGGGTCATCCGGGTCAGCAGTAGTGACCCGGTTTCAACGCTGGTTGTGACCATGTGTATGTAAAGGATTGGACTCGGACTGTTCTGTTCTGATTGAATGGTATCTATGTGTTCAATGGTTCTAAATATTGCCAAAGTTTTGTGCTTTGAAAAAATTCTTTTGTGCCTTAAGTCAGAATCTAATTGTTATTTTCAGTGTAACTGAGATGTATATACTTTGGCTAATAACAGAGCTAGAGTTTTAATGAAAGCTGTATCTATACTGATAATAAATTTGCTATGTAGGTCTACTGGTTCTAACCTTCACACTGTACGTGGTGTGTCATGTAATGCTACTCATGTCATAAAAATAAAAAGTTGGTTCACAGGACAATTTGTAGTAATACATATTTAATTATTGCTTGGAAGGCTTCATGCATGTTAATTACTGTTGTGATGAAAGTGTATTGCAGTCAAAACACTTTTAGGTAGAAATGAACCTAAAATTTGGATATTGGTATTCGCAGAATTATTAATTTCTAAGTATTAATTATATCCAGTTATAAGGGTGATACCATTGTTATTATAGTCTGAGCTGAGGATGAGTGTAATAGCAATGAAATTATCCAGGTATACAGATAACTACATGACAGTTTAAAGTTCAGTTTCAGTTCCTTTGTAGCAAGTTCTTGTTCCTGTTAGTGTGCTGAAGATTTAGTCCAACTTTAACTTCATAGCTATAAGGGCTAAAGAGTGGCGGGGATTAATCCCAAGATAAAATGATGAAGCCAGAGGTTGTTTAAAGCAGTTGATTCTTCACCATACACTGCTTGGACTGATCACTGGAGTGACTGAAAATAGACACAGTGTGAGACACAGACTATTTCTTGACATTTGTTTAATCCATTGCAATAGTATAGTGCCACTATGTAAAGGATTAACTATTTTATTGTTAAATACGGTACAGGTGTGTTTTATAGTAGCATTTCCATATTTGGTTATTTGCTCTTTGGTAAGTAATACCATTCACGTTTGCTGTGATGTCATGAACTAGCTTGACCACAGGGTGATAACTAATCACAGAGTAGCAGAGCCGCTCTCTCTCTAGCTGTTTGGTAGTTATCACCCAGCATGGCACTTCAACATTCTCACGCACTATATCACTCAAACGCAATGTCGTCTGGTGAGAGTGTGAACAATTAAAAGAAATTTGTTAATTAAAGGGCGTAGCACCCATTTCACTTGTAAGTATTCATCGCAAAACAATATTCACGAGTGAAAACGGGTGCCACATCCTTTAATTAGCAAGTTTATTAATCACTTGCACTCTTGTGAGATGACGCTGCGTTTGGGTGGTACCGTACATAGGAACAGGGAACTAATATTTAAGTGTAACGTTTATTAATGTGGACACCTGTACAATATATTGATTGATAATTTTAATCTCAAGGTGTCTATAGTACACTGGTTTCACTGATGTACGTACCTACCTACACACACTGTGTGGTATGACCTGCATGTAGACATGTGCTATATGCACACTATTTCGTGTTTTGTTGTAAATTGGTTGTCGTAGGTCATCCATCATTTAATGTCAATGAACAAGTGACTTCTTTGCCAGCCAACTAATCAATACATGACCATTACAAAGAAGCACCCATTGTTTTCTATTGAAATCACTATATGTATGCAAACCAACTGTTAGTTTCTTCAGGTCAAAATATGTGATATGTGTAATGTAAGACCCCTGAATAGCAGACACTAAGAGAATACAGTATGGAGCCAACCCTGTTGGTACCAAATTCTTAATCTTTACAATGGAAGTTATTCTATTAAAAGCTTCATTGGGGAGTTTGTTAGTACTGTAGCTGTGATATTGTAGAATCACATGGTAGTGTGATCACTAATACATACTGCTGTCTTTTAGGAGAATCTGAAAGTGCTCTTCATGCAGTCAGATGGTGGACTGACTCCAATGGACAAGTGTGTACAATATCTCCAGTTTGAGTATGTTTTATAACATGTATACACAGGTTCATCGGCTCAAGAGCCATTTTGTCTGGACCTGCTGGTGGTGTGGTGAGTGATATAGCACAATAATTTATTTGTATGGTCACTGGTGAACTTCCCATTGTATTTGTAGTGTGTTCATTACCACCAGACAGACGGGAACACTGGTACACCTACTTCAACAGGATATCCCACACACTCACTTTTTGGCATTACATGCTCTTGCAATTCATACATAACTTTGGATGGATCATTTGTTATTACATACATATCATGAGCCAAGCGACCCTGTTTAAAAACTGACTTAGCAGCAGTATCTAAAGTTTGCTGTTGAACAACACATTTTTGTAGTGCTGTTTTCATTATAGTATCAGTAGGCAGTAGGCAGTAGGCAGTAGGCAGTAGGCAGTAGGCATTACAGTAGGCAAGAAATATAAACTACATTCCAACAGATTTGTATCTCAAACTCAAACAAAAGAAATGGGTGAGACTCAACAAAGAAATGGGCGGCAATGTTGCCAGTGGTGTTATTTTTCACCCCTGCAGTTAATGCTATAATGTACATATTTTCCCGTGTGACATGTAGTTATCATGTATCAAATATGTTTATATGGTGTACATAGCTTTATGTACATTTCATATCTTTGTAGGTTGGATATGCTATTACCACATATCAACAGGATACGGACCGTCCTGTAATTGGATTTGACATGGGTGGGACATCAACTGATGTGTCCCGCTATGATGGCCAATATGAACATGTATTTGAGAGTACTACTGCTGGAGTTGCCATACAAGCACCACAAGTTAGGACTTCTGTTAATTCCTCTGTGTATAATGTATTATATCTAATGTTTTTCTTTATGTGCAGTGCCCGATACTTCAATATGTGTATATTTTGTATTGTAGTTGGATATCAATACTGTTGCTGCAGGAGGTGGGTCTCGGTTGTTCTTTAGAACTGGTATGTTTGTCGTTGGACCTGAATCAGCCAGAGCCAATCCTGGACCAACTTGTTACTGCAAAGGTCTCTACATTAGTATACTACTACAAGCATACAATGGTCACTGTTTCATCATTTCATGATGTTCCAGCAAGAGTTCAAATATTATTTATGAACTTTTTGGCTTAAAATTATTTTTCCAGATGTAATATATTTAGCTTTCTAAATGCTTAGTAAGCTGAGAAAAACCTGGTTTAAAAGATGACCAAACAAGTTTGGTAGGTTTCACTGCATTATGTACAAGCATTACTATGTTACCCATGTACTAACTGTGGGTGGTGTAGCGTCTTCTGTTCTGTGAGAACCATGCTTAGTGTGCTGGGAGTTTTGGCTACTAAATTTCCTTCCCGACTTTGATTTCCTGTTGACTGATAGTAATGTTATATCACTGTACAGCACTGCATAAAGGGGGTGTGTTTGTATGAAATAATTTGAGAGTATATACAGTATGCCATATTCAATATGAGCTGGAGATCCATATTCCTACCAATTTGTTCTCTCCCACAGGTTAAATGACATAATGTGTTATATCAAAGGTGTAAATTCCCAATGTAATGATTTTAAGTTTGTGCAGTGTTTACCAGTACAGGTAATCAATGCATATGAGTGCAGTTAAGGAATAATTTATTGTATGAGTAACAACCAAAATTGCAAAAGTCAAGTGCAATTTTAGATGTTACAAGTACAATATTTTATAATAGCATGAAAATATGAGTGATTGCCTCCAGTCACCATGGAAAATATGGACGATTCCCAGTTACTAATGTAGGGAAGCAATGCATCACACTACCACCAATTGATGCCTTGGGCAGTCAGCAAAAAGGAATGGCAAGACAAAATGATGCATGCATTGTAAATACTGCAGTATGCCAAAGGAACATCTCAGAAGGAAGTGATGTTAAACTGTAAAAAAAATCAAGCCCATAGCCTTAGCTGTTATTATTGAGTTACGTTTGCCTGAAGGTATCGGGCAGGCAGGCAGTTAGAAAATTCCATAGAATATTTTTTTTAAATTATAACAATCTATCGGAAGCATTAGGGTTGTACTGAAGGTACTTTTGGGCTTGGTTATACCAACTTGGTTATACGTACGTACCTAACCAATACTGCCAAGGTGCCAGGATGGTATTGTGTAGCTGGTGTTTTGGGTCATTTTTTTGTCCAAAAAGACCCAGGCCTCCATGTTCCCTAATATGGCTTCTGAATGTTATGATATTACAAGTTGTGTTACACTTTAAAGGCATCTACTTGTCAGCCAATTTGATTGGCTATTCATCATGCCACTTTCTTTTTAGAAGGCTTCCATGACTCTGTTAAATTATACTGAAACTAATGTAAATCAATTAGCAGTGGTTCACTTACCAGAGTATTCAATTTCTTTTAAAACAGCACAATTTCATATGGCTACAATACAGTACATATTTTACCAATCTACATATGTATATCACACAATTTTGTAATTGAATAAACCTTTATAATTGTTGCATATTTTGTGATGTGCTTCACTTTGTTTTCCTTATGCAGGTGGACCCCTCACTATTACAGATGCCAACCTTTGCTTAGGGAGGCTTCTACCAGAGTATGTATTGCAGACTTGATGATACTAAATATGTTATCTTCATCTTATGGTGTAGATATTTCCCGAAGATATTTGGACCAAATGAGGATCAACCCCTTGACAAGGAGTCAACTGTTAAGGAATTTGATAAACTCACAGCTGAAGTATACAATTATACTTACTGTGTGCTAATCTCCAAGTTGTTACATTGACATTGGTTGATGTGATTGTTTGGGAATAAATGTTCTGTTGGCTGGACACTGCATCCAATGATCCCAAGTGTTTAATAAAATACTACAAGTTTTAGGTGACCTTATCAGGTTTTATTAGAACAGCGTTTGGGCTAGTATACCATAATGGTGTGTTGCAACAATATACCATCTTTTTGTGTCTTTGGTTGCCATGCACCTTATGCAGGCTATAAGCCTATTATCTAGATAATAATAGTTGTAATGTAAATCTTATGACATTCATTCTTCCTGTTTTGACATAGGTCAACCACTTTCTACAGCAGCAGAATCCCTTCAACAGTGAGATGAACAGACTCCAGGTAGCCATGGGATTTATCCAGGTGGCAAATGAAACCATGTGCAGACCCATTAGAGCTTTAACACAGGTTTGTCAAAACATCAAGTAAGGGTTTATTCAGACTGTAAGGCTGTCTTTAGTCAAGGCAACCTTATTGTCTAGCCTTAGTAACAGTACTTGTATGATGTGATTGTGTATGAGGTATAGAATGGACGGATTAAGATCACAGAGAATTTCTAGGGGATTGACATTAACCTTATCTTTGTGTATGGTTGCATGTTTTACTCTGATCCTTTTTATCATGCACAAAGTTATGTTCAGTTCCATGGCCACTAGTGCCAGTGCGTATGGGCTTTATTCACAATGACATCACGGAGCACAAGATGGCAGTGTTATTTGGGAAACTAGCGCCTAAGGAGAAATTGTTTTGATCGACCCTATTTCACTCGTGAAGTAAGATACTGACCAATAGTCAAAAAGTATGGGTATAATGTAACAAAAGTCATTGCAAACGAGTGTTATGTCGAAAATTTGCCAGCTTGCGATACAAATTGTTTATTGTGTTGTCTTGTAACCATACCTGTTGCTTAGAGGTAGATATCTCTTTCCCTGGCTGAAATATAAATAATTTTTCCATAGGAGCCTGTACATTAGTCTCCCAAATAATGCAGCCATCTTATTCTCATGACGTCATTGTGGATAAAGTCCATACGTGTAGGGAAAATTTGGAGGACTAAAATTGACAGATTGTCATGTAGTCACCAAATTTTACTTCTACATAATTTCCCCTTTTGTGGTATGTTTGTGGCTGTACAGTGTTCATGCATAGTATGAGAAAAAACCTGTTTGTGATTAGTACGCTAAATGTGTTTTCTCCTTTCCTCTATACTGTATTTCATTACAGTACAGACCAATATAAGTACACTGGTTAACCTTATTTGAGGAGGAGAAAATGCTTACAATTGAAAAACTACAAGGTTACAGTAACAGAGAAATTTTTATCAACTAAAGCAGTGAATAAGCAGGGCTTGGTAAATGAGAAAGGAAAAGGTAAATGGTACCTTCTTTCACTGAGAAAGAGGCCCTTGAAATGCTACATTTAAAAGCTAGACATATAGACTCTTTTCGGTATCATTCCTAAATGGTATTGGTGTAGATGAGTGGTCATGTGAGACTACAGGTTCTGTGAATGATACATGTACAGAACTTTATGTGAGATGATCTAAAAATCCCTACTTCTCCAGATGAAATAACACTGAGTTGTGCTGTTACCAGTGTTGGGTACTGATGCCCATGTGTCTCACAACTCTTTAACAACTAGATAGTGTGGCGCTTTGATGCATGTCTGTGGTAATGGAATAGGTAGATGATATGGTCACTGTATATTATAATCAGTTAAAATGTATGAATATTTTGTTTGTACAATAATAGCAGGTTTATATACATACCATGTTGTCTCAAATTATGACCCCGGCATTTATTCCTTTCAAGCAGTTTTTTGTCCCAGCCACTAAACCAGACCAATGACTGTACGAGACCGGTTTTTATATGAAGTTAAGAATCAACTTTACACCTCATCATTTTATTCTCCTTAATGCTTTTTTTTTCTTTCTTCTTCTTTCTTCAGTATAATTCATAACTTCAAGCTTAAAAGAAAGTTTATGAAATGTTCTTCACTTCATCCTTTAAGACACTGTATGGTGACTGAACTGACTACTTTGGACGTTCATTTGGGACCTGGTGTCTACTTGAAACCTAGAATTTCTGTTGTGATGCTGTATACCCTCGCGACTAAATGGGACATATGAGAGTGGCTGTAATTTGATATGATACATGAATAATGGTTTTGGGTGTATTTCATTGAAAAACCATATTACGATTAGCTAAGACCTTTGATATTTATTCTGTACAATAAAGGAAACCTCAATAGACTGCAGGCTGCAAGGACTTCCTTATTGTTGTATAAAAGTATTGGATTTCAGAATTATAGAATGGGTTTGATATATGATAAAATAATGATTTTATTCATGATCATTATAGTGACATAAAGCACTGTCCAGCTAGTATGTACAACAACTCATTGCAAGTATATATATTTTCTGCAAATATTGTAAGTACATATTAGTGATATAGTTGTGCTGAGAGTGATGGCTGGAGTCCTACCGTCATAGGGATTAAATGCATTTGTAAATTATTAGTCAGTAGTAGCTTTGACTTGTGGTATGTCATCATCTTATCTGCTGTCTCAGCTTTACAAACATTACTTTTAGTTGATTATGCACAAGTGTAAATTGTACAAACTATTGGCAAAACAGGGTAATGAGAATATCAGCAATTGGAATAGTGGTGGTCAGTAGACCACGTACTATATGAGAAGTTCCGTCTCGAATAACGATGAGTCTTTATGTAACTAATACATAGATGTACAACTGTGGTATTAAGTCAAGGATCTACTGACTGATATACAGTAATTCCTTTAATGGTAATAGTGACATAGTTTCTGGTGATCTCATTTCCCGGTGATGTCAGGATGTCACAAGTCCACTGTCTTGTTTTAGAATATGGTGTGGCTACTTCACCTTGTGAAGTAATTCATTATCATTCTAAGTCATGTGAAATCTTAACAGTTTATAGTGCATGCATTAGTTGACTTGCTATGTTGGTAGCATACATTAAAACAGCTTTTACTTTTTATGGGTTTAATGCATGTCCATCTCCATCTATTAGAAATAAATGCTGGACATAATGTTCTATTTGTGGTACCCAAGTTTGTATGCATATGTACATATGTAGCTACATGTTTTTTTTGCTTTGGCACAAAAAACATCCACGAGTATTTTGGAAGCATCTGTAATATGTATATTGGACCTGGAGAGTATTACCAAAGTCTATCAAATGTACGTGTAGCTTATGTACAGCTTTCAGGAAGTAACTCTCACACTGGGCAATGTCTTGAGGCAGTATGGTATGTGTATGGTAATTCCCATCTAACCAACAAGTGGTCATTGGTTATTTTATTGTGAGAAGGTGTTAACGATAACACATTCTTTATAGAGACTTGCTGACTACTTTAGTTTTGATAGATATGTATAGTTTGTTTACTACTCAATGATGAGGTCATGTTGTGATAGTGCAATAGTGGCTAGAACCTGGGGATTTTTATGTGCAAAAAAAATTTTTGAGTGCTTATATTTCACGTGTGCTTACAATATTTTGTCATCTACTGGCCAGCTGCAACAATATGCATGCACAGAGTACTCCAACACAATAAGCATTCTATGGATGCAACTTCTCAAGTTTGTGTTAATTTTGTGGTCAATGAAACCATAATAAAATTTGATACTTGTATATATCATCCATTGAAACTTCATGTTTCAAGTGTAGTATGGATTCTGCTGTTTGTGATACAGTTTAGGTGGCATTAGATAAAGCATTCATTCTGAATTCAAGCCTGCATTGTCCAGTAAGATGAAACAGATTTATTGGCAAGTAGTGGGATTACTAGTCTGTTACAGAACTCACAAGGATGATCTATATTTCATATGGAATCTAGTAGCATGCATGGTATTGATGTACTAAATATCTCCATATGTATTCCCATTATTTCCACAATGCCCTGATAACTGAATTATTACGTATTACAACTTGTTTCAGGCATAGAATACATTACACCACAACACAACAAAAGCAAATACATCAATTATGGTACATATATGGTTGAAACATTGTTAATAGTAGACATGATATAGGTACTGTAGTTTGTTCTCCAGTAGTTAACTGCATACTATTTCCCTGACACAGTTTGATTTACACACCTGTACAAACACAACATACAATAAGGAAGGTATTCATCTGTTACTATTTTGTACCTCATATACTGCATCGGCTTTCATGTAAGCAATAATCATCGGAGGTGTTCTGTGGGATATTCTTTTGATTGAGAAATTTAGTCTATTGGAATTTGTGCTCATTGCTGACAATCTGTTAACAAAATTCTGACAGTTGTCCTTCACGTAGATTTTACACTTATTGTTGGAATCTTTTACAGTACCTTTGATATTGTTACATTGTTGCACTGGTACTGGAATTACTGATTTCATTGGATCAATGTAGTTCACTTGAGGATTTTGACAGATCTGTAAATATAACTTTTAATGATAAGACATTTTTATTGTAATATAACATACCCATTGTAGTGCTGCATCATCCAAATCTACAATAAACATTTTTAATTCCATTGCTGGTTGAAGGTTTTTAATTTTCATTAAATTGTTTGGATCAGAGCTTTGCTTTTGTATCATCTCAATAAATACTTCCAAATCTGTTTTTGTCATATCCTTTTTCATCGCAACTGTATACTGACCTTCTATAATTCCAGTGTCATCAGAATAAGTGTGTATCTTAGTACACTGTGGAGCTTTGACCTCAATGTAATCAACCAGGTCACTTTTACACAGCTGAAATGAGAACACATGTCATGCGTGGAACTTGTAAGTATATTATACATATATGATAATTTAAAAGATGCTTACCATTGTTACAGCTAATTCACCAAGTCCATCGTAATAGAATCCTTTAATTGGTCCTTTAAAAATAGTTTTCATTTTGTTCAATTTAAAAGTGTTATCAAGTGCCTGAATTGATGTCAACAGTTCATACAGCTCATTCATCCTGGGAGCTGGTATATTATACTGAAACATAATCAAGTAGTCGTTTGTTTTGAGTAGTGCACCACCACGCATTTTCCCACATTTCACAGGAGGTGTGACATCTGTAGTAACTGGTGCAGTCGTAGTAGTAGTAGTTGGTGGATCAGTGGTTACTGGGGTGATTGTAGTCCCAGAGCCATATTCTTCAGTAGTGCCATCAGTTACAGTAGTACCTACACGTACTGTACTGACTGGTTGAGAAGTACTATCAGTTGTTATTGGAGTGACAACAGTGGTACTGCCATCAGTTGAAGGACTGCCAGAGCCATCATCTGTTACAGGAGTGCTAGGAGTTGCAGTAGTAGGTTGAGTTGTTGGAAGTGTTATGGCATAGGATGGTTCAATGTAATCCACTAAGTCTTGATCACATAGCTATATTAAAAGAAAACCACTCATGAAAGATGTCACGGTCTTTTAACTGTCGATAATAATGGACACACACATGCCAGACAGCAAGTGGTGTTTGTTAGTAGCCACGCAAACATTGGCACCAAATATGGGGAGGCGGTCAGGTACAGTTATCGTAGCTAGACTCACCCACATTACAGTAGCATCGCTCATTTTAGCAGCAAACCCAAATCGATCGATATAGAGCATGTTAGAACAGGTGATAGGTCCCATCACAGAGTTGGATGCACCGCTGGTACGATAAACTTTATTTTCGCATCCGCTGTTCGTCATCTCGAGCATCATTTTCACGATGAGTACTGGTAATGTACCCTTCGTCATCTTCACCACGTATTCCTCTGGGATAGCACCTTCAATAGATCCAATGAGCTTCTTACATCCCTCTGGAAACGCCTGGGCTCTCCACGAGAAGCTACCGACAACCAGTAGCGATAAGATCGTTGCAGAAACAATGCCCATCGTTGAGAAGTGTAGCTAAGGATTCGTGCGAATCGCCTGCAACTCAATCGACGGGGTGTGACAATTTATACCAAGTCGCCTTGGTGAGGTGAGCACGTGGGCGTGTTATATCATATCCTGTTATACGAGGTCAGCACCGCCTAAAGGAAGTTAGTCGCTACTACTAGATGAGCTGTTGGTGATAACTAGCTACCTCGTTACATGGTTATCTAATGTAAAAGGAAATTAGCTTTGCTTGCATCCTTGGACTCATGTACATGTTAAGTTCAATATATAAAGCATTAATAAATATACTAGTGTCCATTTGGTTCTACTTGGGGTACTTAGAGATAATGAGTTACTCTCTAGAATTCCAATGGATATAATTACATGAAAATAACAAGGAGAAAACATCCTGACCATCTGGTAGACTCCTGTAAGCGTTTGAGCGTAAATCGGATGGCTGCAGGTTCGAGGCCACCTAGGTCCAGTCATGGATTTTTTTCTCCTTTCTCCAACTTTTCAAACACACCTTAAGTAGCTAAAGTCTTTGAGCAGGCTGTAGGACCAGGTGTGCTGTAGGACCAGGTGCCCTACAGACCCCCAGCAGCATTAATAAAATATATATATATATTCTTTATCATTTGATTAATGATATTTATGCTATAACATTTGGTAATTGATTATTTGTCACTACAAATCATTTATCAGTAGCTTCAGATACAAACCCATAAAGAGTTCTAGATCCGTACATGTTCACTATAGCTATTATACTTGCATGTAAACATTGAACATTGGTTTAAACATTAAAATGCAGACAGACTCAGCATATGCATACGGTAAAGGTTTGAAACAGGCTATGCTATGCTATGCCTTGGAGTGGTCTACGTTTTAAAATACGGCAGTGTGGTGGAGAATGTAATGTATACCAAATTGGTATTTATGATAGATATTTTTCTTAGATGCAAAAGCCATCACACACAATTTTGACAAGAAGAAATTGATGGGGCAAAAAGCACTGGTCTAGTAATACATTCCAGTAGTTCAGTCCAGTGATCCAGTCCTCATCCAGGTCATCCTCTAAGTTCACTGCCATGCAGCTGTGCATGGTGTACAAGATTACATAGTAATCATAATTATCCAACTTCAAATTTAGTATAGTGTTTTCACTACTTTAATATACATTATATGCTCTGCATAGCTGCTCTTTTTTGGCAGAAGAAATACACAAACCTACAAGGCGCAAACAGCACTTTAGCAGATATATAGTATGCACACTAGTTACGGCATATATCAAGCTAATCACTTATCACTTGATTGCTCCGTTTTTTCTATAATTTATCAGCATCATTAACTGACTAAGGTAGCGCACACACACACACACACACACACACACACACATACATACATACATATATATATATATATATAATGCACACAAAAGACTTGTTAATTTTGATAGTATTTCTCTGTATGCATCAGTAAAGTGTATAAGGAAAGAATTAGCAGAAACTTTCAGAGCTGGTAACTCTATAGTGTGTGCTTTCAGCTGTTCTGTTATTTATCATTGAAACTGGTATGGGAAGGTTGCTAAGCACTTCTTACTAAAAAGAGGTTGTAGTTATAATTATGTCTTTTGGCTAAAACACTCATACCTCTTGACATGAATGTAGGTAATCTGACAAGTCTATGAGGAAACCAGCTTACACAAGTGTGCAATGTGTGACAAATCACATACACAGTAACATTGGCTTGGCACAGTCATTTGGTTAGATACAAACTAGGATTTATTGTAAACTAATTTCATGGGGGAAAAAAATTGGAATTCCAACCGTTTGGATTACCACACTTACTTGGTTCCAAAAAATCGATGCAGCAACTGTTCAAAATCGGCCACCACTCAATGTTCAAAAATGATGTTTAAGCCCTGATTTTCAAAGTCGATTGTGGCACCACTCAAGTGCGGCTACTATTAAAGATGTGAAATTTAAACCAAGGTTCATCAGTACCAAAGTCACCAGTACATAGCATGCACCTGAGAGAGGCATATAATTAGGAAAGGATCACTGAAATTTGAAAGTGAAAGTGACAGTGGTGTAATGGTGGCATGTGTGTGTGTGGTTAATAATGGTTACCATGGCTACAGCATTATATTGTAGACCCAACTTTGTATATACTACATGAAGAATGTTGAGACAAGTAGGAGGCTATCGTGTATATTTCAGTGTAACTAATGGTATGTGTATAATGCCACAGATGGTTGCACCTGTTACAGGATATAACAGCTGGAACTGGAGTATCAATGTTATACTGGCTATTAAGTCTTAGCTTCATTCAGTTGCCATATGAAGAAATCTATGTAATGAACATTGTAAACAATTGATCATTGTGAAACAGAAAGCGTCTTATTAACTTGTAGCTAATGCAGAAAATTGTCATTGTAAAATCTTTATGAATCATCTGGATAGTAATTTCTAACTTTGAACATGATAATTGCTGCTCTTAAAATCTACCAGGTTGATACACCAAGATAGTAGATTAAATTTGGTTGTAAGTGGCTCTGCAGACTATTGCTGTTATCTAGTGACAGTTACAATGTTTTGAAATCGATTAGCAATTAATAGGTGGAAGTTTACAATAACAATTTATGTGAAATTTTAAATTGAAGCATCATCTTACTCGTACTCTGAACTGTGATGTGTAGATAAAAGAGCTAAATTTGTATAACAAATTTCCTTGAATGCACTAAATTCCTCGTTTCTTAATTATGCTGTTTTGCCACTGTTGTTTTACTAATTTTCAGGTCTGTAAGAGCATTTTTTGCTCTATAATGAAACTTGCGTACTGCATATGGAATATAACACATCTAACTTTTCAAGGGTGTGGCACTACGTATTATACTCAAGCATTTAGCTGAAGTCTTCTCTTAGTTTTTTCCTTTGTGCTAGCTATCAGTATAGTGTTTTAAAGTGGATCAGTTGTGTTAGCAATTATGTATTCGTGTAGCTACTTATGTTACTCCCTGACATGTAACTACTACTACTACTACTATTGGTAGTGTCTGTGTACATAATTACAGTACAATTCTTAGAAATGGAGTGTGTGTACTTTATAACTGCATGTACTACAATCAGTTTAATCATACAGTATGATAGTATTGTATAGAAGGACATCGAAGGTGTGGGCATGGCCAGTGATATAATATAACCCAAAAACCTGGCTCAATTTTTCCTCACAACAACATTACAGTATTGGTTGGGTAAAATCTCAAAAGTGTCTTCAGATTGACCCGAAACGTTTCTGTCAAGTTGCTACAGAATTAAAAAAAAAAAATTATTAAACGGAATTTTCTACTACCTGCCTGCCTGACACCTTCAGTCAAGCATAGCGGAAAACTGGCTACAGCTACAGCCCTAATTCTTTTGCAGAAACGTTTCTAGTTTGCTTAAGAAAAAACCTTTGGTATATTGATAAACATACAATGCTTGCACTATTGTCTTACCTTTTATCCTTCTTTACCATGGCCATCAGTCAAGGTTCTACCGCTAAGCGTTAATAGACTACAATAGGCTTCCATCTACTGGTGTATATTGTATCAATCTATTGGAATACACGTGGTCGTTGCACCAAACTATTTGAACACACACATACGTAACTCGCTGTTGATATCAATCAGTGAGAGCAACTCGCGGTGAACTATAGAGCAATGTGTAAGTCAATAAATATAGTTTAGTACAAATGTTAAACCGAGTCCGGTCATCCAGGTCCCACTTTACAGGTTATCTGGATCTGACCACACATGCTAAAGTAATTGGTGTAACAATGTGGACGTGTGGTAACACGTCATAGCCCTGCTTCTTTCGTGAGCTGCGCCCACCTACGTAAATTACATCTGTAGACTTATGGTAGCCACGCCCATTCATCAGTCTGTAGGTATGCACAAATCCACATCCATTATTGTCTGCAGGCTTATGTAGAGCCACGTCCACTGATCAGTTCTAATTGTATGAGTCATAATCTAGTGATTAACTCTATATTGTGAAAAGTAGGCTATTTAGTGGTCATGAGCTTGCAAAAAAACTTTACATACAAACAAGTATAAGAAAAACTTAGGAATTTTATATTAGAGTAGGGACAGTGTATAGTGCTACAATAGAAAGTACTGAAACAAGCTGGATCGGAGTAGTATGTAATGTCCAAATACTGTAAAACAATAAGAAGTGAATATCCCTACTATGCATTGAAATTCCAATTTTTTCTTATACTTGTTGTTATTGAATTGTGTTATGTAGATATTTGATTAGTAGTTAACATTATGTAGGAGCCCATCCTTTGCCATTCATGTCATCAAGACACATGGTAGTGTGTTGTGCGGCCAAAAAAGCTGGCATACCACACCATGGGTATATTAACAGGGAAAAAAAAGGAAAATGGCATTTTCATATGTGCATAGCTTCTTTTTGCATTATACCTGTACGCCAGGTAGGGAGGCCACATAGCAAATTTGATTAGATTCGTGCCAGCCATTTGAGGGATATGGGCATTCAGAATTTGGATTTTTTTTGTTCTTATCCATAGTGGGTATGGGGGCTTAGATTTCTTTTCCCACACTTTGCAAAAATTGTTATAAAATGCAAATTGTAACTTGATTGCTTTGAACTTTAGCTCAAATAAACAGTGAGCATATTTTGGGGAATTCACGTACTAAGTTTGCTATGAATCTCTACGGAGTTATGAACGCTTATTCATGGAACTTTTGTCACGACTACAAGGTAAACCGAGTATGGGAGTAACTTGAAAATCGATGTGTGTATAGGCTGACATCGTAACAGTGCCTTTGATGTTTTGAAAAACAATAGAGGTACAGCTACAGAATTATAAAGAAATAAGTGGGGTTGAGAAGCTCAAATAGAGCCGTCACTATGTGGTAAAAAAAATGAACAAAAATGTCTAAAAAGTTTACCAGGGTTCATCCTTAGCCAGTTGTATCTTGGCTGATCACTTCTAATTTTTACTTTATAAAGGAAATTCCAGTTTAAATCTGCTTATTATAATTTCATAGATCTACCAATGGAAAATCTAGATTGTTCTAGAGAATTCTGTGTGTTCTATTAGAAAATGTGCACTCTATCAGAGTATAATGCAATAATATTGAAGCAATATATTACTTTTATAACTCTTGTCTTCAGTAATCATCATTGTGTCTGTATAGATAAGAAGAAATGTGGGTAAAAAGAAACCCTAAAGTCAGTAATGGTTAGGTCTTATCATAGATATACGACTCTTAGTAGGGATTGGAAACAGCATCACACGCCCAGTCTACCTGTACGATTGACGTCACTGGTTAGATATGAGGCGCATTTCGCTTGTTACCGCTTTGAAGAGCATGAAAAGACTAACATTTCTCTTAACTGTAGACTATCAGTGTAGGTTTAGTAGAATATGAAAGTTCTCTAAGGTTGAGCGATACAAGTTACTTTGGTGGAAGTCACTGACTGGCCTTTCCCACAAAAGAAACTCATTATATTGTGCCATTTTGGTATCGCTTCTACACCAAGGTACGTTTCTGTTTCTGTACACCTTCTGGTATCAACGATATGTGGCTTTTTAGAACCCCATTGGTCATTAGAATTGAACAGTCTGGTTTGTAAGCCACACCTCTAGTTTAAACGCTGCGTATTTCCTTGGTTACAACTTGGCTAGGTGTTGTTGTAGCGTTGTGTTTCTGTTCTCCTAACTCTGCACAGCTGCTGTCTAGCATAACCATTTGTCTTTCAAGCTTTAATCTAATGTCAAAGCTGTGCAACCAAACTAGTAGGATGGTAGCACGCTTCACTCTTAGGTTCTAAATCACTCTCGCAAAACCTATAAAACTTCATTAGGGGACAATTAAATTAGTATACGATACAAATTACGGAAAGCATCCGAAACAAGCCTACTTCTGGTGCGTGATGCCGTTTCCAATCCATATTAAGAGTCGTATATCTATGGTCTTATGAAGTACAAAAAGAAGTGAAATCAACACAAAAACAGCCAAGCTGTGGAAATTAGTGCAACCTTCTGTGTGAAAAAGGTGTGAAATCAAAGGTGGCGGCCAAGAAATTGCTGCAATGATGTTCATTTATTTAATCATTGCAGTAATTTCTTGTCTGCCTCCTTTGATTTCACACCTTTTCACTCAGGATTTTGGAAGGCCGTACCATTTTTTCACAGCTCAGCTCAGCTGTTTTTGTGTGGATAATAATAGCTTGAGTAGTTTTAATGAATTTTGCTACTGTGATATAGTACTTAACACATTTGGTCTTCTTATTACATTTCTTTATTACAGCTAACTTTAAGTGATCTTTTGGCATTATAATTTCTGATATGTAGCTATTTTCCTGCATGGGATTTCTAAGCAAATATGTATGGATCTAGCTGTGTACTATAACATACACTGAATTCAATGTGTTAACTTTTTTGTAGTTAGTATAATAGTAAATGCATACCATCATAATAATGAGTTGTTAGGACAGAGTTTGAAAGGTAAGTATTATATTTCTTTTGAACAAGTAGTTTACTTATCGGAATTTGCCCACATCTTAGTCCCTAAAAGCATATTTGTGTATAACATCAATGTATGCACTTGCACAAGATTTTGAAAATACCGCATTTCTGAATTATGGAAAGACAAAACAGCGGCAATATAAGGATTATACTAGGAAAATGTAAGTACTCTTGTTGTATTGGAAATGGTAAATTTCACTCGGCTTTGCCTCGTGAAATTTATCCCCATTTCCAATACAACACTCGTGATATTTATCCCAAATTTCACTGCTACCCATGCTATTCCCAGTTAATACCATACTCTGCATGCCATGTAGTACGCAATTTGTCACTATGTACTAAACATGCGTCAACACTAATTGGCGCTACATTGTTAACATAAATTCTAGCCAATGAAATTGCAATGTTCAAATTGCAAATTTCATTGCTACCCATGCTATTACTAGTACAAATACTATTAGTTTCTGGTGAAATTGTACATATCTTTCATGTATGTACTACCCTTTAGTAAATCATTCTGTCACTAGCAGATACTCTTTGATGAGTTGGCACTGCATCTTGGTTCAATCTTAGTATAATTGCTCAGTTGGTTAGTTTTGCATTAGTACACCTCTGTATAACATATTATAACGTACCGTAAGCTTTCAACTGTGTGCAAATCATCAACCACCTCGTCCAGAATAACATTTCTCTATGCAACTATTTCACCGCCAAGATACTAGCTATACTCCTTCCTATTGGCAATCAAATTATCAAATTATAGAACAGCCTACCCTGAGATACGACAGGAGCATCATCAGTTGAGAAATTTTACAAAGCTAGCTAGTCTACCACTATAATCATCCTATTCAGTTTCACACTCCCTGGTGGAAGCTCTGCACAAGATCAAATATACTATAATAATTGCCCCACTACAGATTATCCATTCACTCTAGTGATGATTTCTGATGGCTGTTGTGACTGAAATCCAGCAAAACACGTGACGCACATGACAAAATTTTTTGTCACAGGTATCTAACCAGTTTAGATACCTACCCATTGGTATCTATTAGATTTTAAATACCTCATTAATGACTTAAGTTCAAAGCATACTATGCATGCCGTAGTCTAAATCGGTTATTGCCCAAATCCACGGTATCTTTGCTATTTTAGAAACCTTCGGAATGGCACATAATTACTTCAGGCTTCGCCCTCGGTGATTATTGTGCCATTCCTCAGGTCTCTAAAATAGTGAAGATACCTTGATTTGTGCAATAATCTATACATACAGTCTAATGATACTGAAATATTTCATACAGTACTCATTTTAGTACCGTTAGTGCTCCTGCGAAGTGTTTCATTGAGTAAAATTTTGCTACATCTAGAAACAATATTACAGTGGAATCTCGATTATCCGATCACCGATTAACCGAACTCTTGATTATCCAAACACCAAATTGACTGCTCAATTAGGGTATTTTGTCAAAAATTGTATGCTTTATTAGAGTAGTTGACCAAAGCTCTGAATATAAATGTATGGTTGTTCGATTTTATGTACTATTCGATTATATGAACACCCTTTCCCTCCATTTAGCTCGGTTATTCGAGGTTCCACTGTAATTGTTTGTTCTCTGTGCTAGCCATTTGAATCTGGTTATTGAATTATTGCTCTCATAGCTACACCTTGCTGTGCCTGTAGATGTAACATTGAGATTAATGAAGTGGTTCATCATTTCTGAGACATTGATTATTACAGACACAATGACATGAGGAAATGACGCTTAATGTACACAAAACACCTTAAGTATACTAACAAGGTTAACCTTTTGTGCATTTGCAAAAAGCACCATAAGTATGTCATGCGTAAAAGTACAAGAAGAGACATTGTCTCTTCTGTTATCTGTTTGCTATACTGACCCACGAAGTGGGTGCTATAGCATTCTGTGCTACATATTGAGGCCTTGGTTGATTTGTAGATTTGTATTCACAACTAAATTCACAATTATGTATATTATGATTTGATTTAGAGGTCCATTTGCACATATGTACTATACCATTAAGGTGGCGGCTACCCGTTAACCCACGGAAATGCGCATAATTAAAAATATTGAATCTTGTTTTTTCATGGGTAGGAAATTGTTGTTTGCTTTGTTGTACCATTGTTCATTGTTTGCTTTTATGTTCCTGAAAATCTAGGCGCCAGCTCCCAGATACAGAATTAAGGGCGTTTAATCAGAACCGCTATACTGAAATAATAACATGCCAACTACGCTAGTTAGGCATTTGAAACTTTTCCTAGGGCCTAGTTTCATCATTCTTACCAGCTCTATGGATTAATTATCACCAATCTACCATTAGAACATGGTATAAAAGCAGTATTTCCACTTTGCTGGATCATATTTTTTATCTGTGATGACACTTCGAAACAACTGATCCATACTGCTGTAGATATATTTTGTACCTATCATCACTCAAAATTTTGATCACCTAGCATGTTGTTTTAGAGAGTTATGTGCTCTGATAGAGCCTATCATGTACAATATGGTTGATAGCGATGGGTGCCTGTTAATTGACAAAGCACCATAGTGAATTGGCACTAGTGCTATTTTTGTTATTATTTTATTACTGCTAGTACTTTACAATGACCAACACTGGTGACAGCAGCTTGTGCTGCAGCCTTTGAATTACCTAACGTAACCTAATACTGTAGTTTGGACAGTAGACACATTACGGAAGCAGCTAATAAAGTGAAACAGAAAATGGGCCAAAGAAAGGGAAAAGGGTCCCTCCAACACCAGGATTTGAACTGCAAGCCACCCAATGTCTAGTTAGTGCCACACTCAGTCTCTTTCAGGAGGGATGGATTTTCTTCCTTTTAACCTAAGTATTTATTATTATCATTAGTACTTTACAGTGACCACAGTACTGAAAGACACGCATGGATTTGTGGCTTACCACAGGTACTTCTACTTGGTTATAAACACTTTATACCACAGAATCACCACAGCAATTTTTTCAGAAAGCAAGCCTTTCTTTTTTGCTACATTCATGGAAGCCACAAGTCTGTTTATGGTTACTTATTGGCTTCTTGCCACCTTAATAAGCTGGCTAACTCTTATGTGGCTTCTGGTTTTTGATATCATGCTTGTGGCTTCCTGTTGTGAGGTGGAAATTTTTTTCAAGTGATGAAAAATATTTCCATAGGTTTCATCAAGAGTAAATATTTACTCTTGGTTTCATGTATTACCATCGAGTGTTTCCGGGATTTTGTGAGTAAAAAAAATTACAAAAATCATCACTTTTGCACATTCAAAATTCATCAATCAAACATTTCCACCTATATGGTAGGCTCAAGTTTGCGGATGTCCTGATGCATATCATGCATACATACAGCTCAAGATCATATTGTTTTACTAAAGTAAAGAATAGAATACCCATACTTGCTTAGGTTTTATTAATTTTGTTAAAAGCGCATATGATTTTCTATAATTCTGATCATACAGATATGTGGCTTTACTAGTAGCACTTGATAAATATGTAATCGCATATAAGGACTCTTCTATTACCAACTTTTAACTCTGTACGATTAATCATCTGAACTATGTATTTTTGGGATTGAATTTTTCCAAACAAGTTCTTTCAAGTGGTGCAACACCTTTCTACTTTTCTTTAATGTGGTAAGAAGAATATATGTAATTAACACTTTCATTGATAGTAAATTGATAGTTTTCTGTTCAATTTTGTTTTGCTGGGAAAGCACTACATCTTCAAGTGAAGTGATTTTTGCAAGGAGTTGTTCAATAGTTGGATCTTAACTGACTGTTGGGTAGGAGATATTAATAAGAAGTTACACATTATTGTTCCATACACTATAGTAGGAGAGGAGGCCACTGATGATCTATAGCATATGACGAAACTAGTCAAAACTTTTTTATGAACTTACTGCTCCAGGCTAACTTTTGTTATGTTATATGAAATGTGTGTATGTGTACTGTTGTCTTGAGAATTGTAAGATTTTTGTAGCTTTGAAAGTGAGTTTGGTATATGAAACTCCACAAGAAAAGTTGTACAGTTGTAGACCTTCAGTATTCCAAATGTAAGATAGAGATTTCAAGGTCTAAATGTGTAAGCTAATGGAGGGTTATATTTCAGAGTGTTTGTTTTGGGTAGTCCACAATTCACTAGACTATCTCACCATTACTGGTTCATCATCATTGCACTTCAAGGAAAGATTTGTTTATTTCATTGAATGTGATGAGCTATTTTGTAGTGCTGAGTTCATCATTTAATTGTGTAATCAACATAACTGATACTTTGAAGCAAGTCATAAAGTACTCCATCAGTCTGTAGAGGGTACTGTAAAGATCCTAACTGAATCGAACTTTGCGTAGTTTGCAGTTTTGTTTTAACATAGGGGTGTAGCCAAGGGTGGGTATAACAATGGTGCTTACTCACCACTGCTACATTCACAGCTACTTTGGTAGTAAATCAGGCTGATAAAACATCAAAGTTTGCTTAAAAACACTCAATGATTCCATCACATACTGTTCACCGCCTTAATTTTTTATTTAAGAATTTAAAGATGATGATGGAAGCAGTATCAAGCTTCAGGAATCGATAATTACTCTGTTTTCTCAGCAACGGAATGGGGTGTTATGATTGAGTGTCAAAATGATGGATAAAACTTGCACCAAACGAGTTGATGAATTCAGTTAAAGATGAATTGATGGCTAAATTAAACCATATCTCAGAGTGAGTTTGGAGTAGAAAGAGCGACTTATACATGAGTAAAACTAGTAGGTTGGTGTGCCCACCCATCTCTGAAGATCTGACTATGCCACTATTTTAACTGTATCTACAGTATATACATATATGTACATGCATTTGCAATTGCATAATACTCGATATTGTGTGAATGAGATATTTTTTCCAATGGCACAGTATTGTTTGCTACACAACTAACTGCCTCTTTAAATTACTTTGACAAATTGTGCTATGTGGTGTTATGCGCTTAAATGCTGTATAGTTGTCCCACGTTTGGTATTAGTTGATCATACAATTCATAACACTTGTAACAACAGATCTAAGTGCAAACATGTACAAACATAGCCACAATAATGTACACTGTATATACATGTATACAGTTCTCTCCACTTTTGAAGTACTTCTAGTCATCATGTCTCTTTACCATCACTGTCATCTCTATCATCATCTTCACTGCTACCACCATCTGGGACTGAAGTGACTGGTCCTGGAGTGCTTATAGTTGGACAATAGCAGTTGACAAATATTTTTCCTGGTGTAAGGCATCCTGAATCACATTGAGGATAATGTTTAGGCCCAGTTGCAGTATTATTATTTCCTTGAATAGTAATAGTATCTTCTCTACATAATTCTAAATTAGGCTCACGCTCATATTTAACAGTGAAACGGTTTCGGATAGCCCAGCGTCTTTCACAAATCTACAGTTGGAAAATAGATATGTACATTCATGATATGTGCCACCGATGCTGCTTGTATGTATTGTACTCACCCAGTTTAATTGTTCAACAGACATATGTGCCTGAATGCTATTGGATCTGCCTTCACATCTATGAGCAGCAATAGTAATGTTTGTTTGCTTGTCTAATTGTTGCACTAATTTTTTGCACTTTTTGTTTGCTTTTCTTGTAAAGGTGATAGTAAAGGTTAGTGGGTCCTTTGCTTTATAATAACATTCTGTCTCATTGGCAAATTCAACATTTACACAGACGTTGCTTTGTATCGCTATCTGTTGAAATATAACACTTTCATTACAAGCTGTATCATATAGTGTATTGAGACTTACAGATAGATTAGCTGATTGAGAGTCTGCAAATACCAGGAACAATGCCAGGAAGGACAACACCAATAACTGTTTACTAGTCATTCTCGACTAACTGTAACTACCAAATGATAAAGATAGTTTTGTGGCACCAGGATTTATAGGACAAACCATTTCCTGGATTGCATAACAAGTGAGGTCACAAGCTGTCACCAACTAACATCACAACATTAATTTTTTTTTTGGAAAGCATATTGTCATGTATTTGGTAATAATAGTATGTAGTGCCGATCTATTGTAGAAAATATTCCTAGACATGAGTCAAGTGCTCTTTGACTTACTGCTTGTAATAGAAGAGAGAAGTTTCCTCACATTGAACAATGGAAGAGTTTAACCATTTAAAAGATTAAGGGTGTTTAATGAATTGGCATGTAAAGCAAAAGTGATTTGGTGGTACCATCACTTCAAGCCAAGTCCTGTCAACTGTAGAGGCAGTTATCTTCAATTTTGGCTGTTACTTATTTATTGGTTAGATCACAGTGTTTGCGTGGAGCCACCAGTCATGTAGTCATGTTGGTACAATTGTACAAACATGTATGGATGATGATGCTCTCTAAAAGTTTTATGGTTTTAATTAGATATCACAATGCGGTTCAGTACTGTCAGTGCTAGACTCTCTTGTTTAGCAGTTACAAGAACTAACTGGAATTTAAGTTACCGTATTTACATACTTGGTTAAATGCCACGACTACTATTAGCTTATAGTGTCAAATTTCAGTGTGACTTCTTCTCAGGGTGGCCACTACGTTTGTAGCATAAGCGGCTCTTAATGTGCGGCAACTAGCAAACTGAAATTGCTGTTATAAAAAGAGTATGTACTTACTTTATAGCTCTAGTACATTTCAATGTGCACTAAAAGGAACCAGCAGATGGATGGTATGATGTCTAGATACACGGTGTGTAGAACTATCCTTATTGAGAATATTACTGAATAATGGTCTACTTCACGTTCATAACAAAACAGCTTAGAGCAATTGAGGATTATGGATTCAAATAATAGCTGTGGTGTTCATATTCTGCACGGTGTGGCACTACTTAAATGTGGCGACTATTAAAGGCATGGTGTTTAACCAAGAAAATGCCCAATATATATAGATGCGGAGAAAAGACTAACATCCAAGTATACAAATGTAGATTATGTAGTGCTGTAATTTTTGTGGTGGTGTAACTTTTATCTGTGCTTTGTTGAGATATTGTTTCTCAACTGACAGGATTTTCTATGTATTCTTACTTTGCCCATCTAGTATCTGTATGTATATCTAAGGTATAACATCTTGATGTTAATTTACTGCAGCCTACATTATAGTGGTTTCCTGCAAGTAATGTCACCATGTGATATGTGCCTTTTATAAAAGAAAATTATGTTTTTTTTCTTTTCTTTCTTTTTTGGTCAAGGATAACACAAGGTATGGTCAAAAATGCAGCCCTGCATTTCCTATCTTCTCTTCTCTGCTTGCTACAGAAGTTTCACTGATACATTAGTTTGTCAACACTCTGTATAGTGAATGTTTATAGTGGAGTGACTAAGCTATGTAGGTACTTCCCTTTGTAATGAACTTCTATGCATAATTGATCACATAGTACCAGCACAAGCCACAGTGTTAGTGGTACTTAGAAGACAGATGGTATGTACCATTATATCCTGTTGCCTTCTTTGTAATGTATATTCCAAGTAATGCCATCCAGTATTGGCTGTGTGTTAGTTAACTTTATGTAATAATGTAGCTCTTCAATGATAACAAATTCTTTCTTGGAAAGAGTGAATGTCAGGTACTGTACCACAACTACATAAGTAATCAACGGTGGTTGTTTTGGTAGGTGTACAGGGTCCCAGAGTTTTTTTTGTGTTAACCTTCCACTTGACTGTATTGTTCTTTACTGTTGTGCATGCACTAAGTCTAAAGTCTTTGGGGAACCCTACAACAAAACATGATAAAATAAACCACAAGATTTTTCCACTTTACAAAACCTTGAAAATCAGGCCATACTTGTGAAGAACAAGTGACGCTGTCCATACCGCATTATTTTACCACTGCACAGAAAATATGTGTATAACAAGCACAGCATCAACTGGCAGCTATGTACTTGTATGCTGATGAATTTAGTGGGAAAGAGATATGTGTAGGTTATTGCACAAATCCAGCTATCTTTGCTATTTTAGAGACCTGAGGAATGGCACAATACGAGGTGATTATGTGCCATTCTGAAGGTCTTCAAAATAGTGAAGATACTGTGGGTTTGCATGGGCAATAACCAATTTGGACTATGGTTTATGCAGCTCTAGTCACTGCCAATAATGGTGGCTTCCTGATAGAATTAGTGTTAAAACAACTCACTGGTAGGCTTCCTAGATGAATACAATCATCTCTGTTATCCAGCGATGTTTTCTTCACACTCTATCTATTTTTTTAAAATTTTAACTGCTTTTCAATGCAGGTAAGGCCTGCATTAAAGGTCTGTGGGAAACTGGTGTCCACAGCCAGAAAAAAAGTATACGTACAACTTACATTACAATTGAATGTATAAAATTACAATCAAATTAAGTTAGCTGGCTAAAGTTATTATGAACATTCTACATTTGATATATAGTTAAACTATCCTATAATTTTAAAACTTACATTTGTATTTAATAATGAACTTACTTACATAAGTACTTATTTTAAAAGAGAGAGCAAGAAAAAAGTTATTAATTACTGCTGAAGTTTGGTGGGCGGGGAGGCTTGAAGCAGGTACTACAAGTGCAGACTGTGAGGATTGTCAGAGTCAAATTTGTTTGTAAAATGCTGCCAGAAGATCTTGAGTAACTGTGATTTAATGGTGGAAAAGGTAGATTTAAGTCAAGTACTGGTAGACTGTTGTAGGCTCTTGGTAATCTGTTGAAGTAGAAGTTACTTTGTTTGTTGGATGATGTAAAATTGTGTTGAAGCTTGTTGCGGGTGGAGGATCTGGTAGGATTACGGCAAAAGTTGACATAGTTACTGATATTGAAATGATTAGATGGATGCTGGTTTGCTTTTATGAAGAAGAGTATGTCATAAAGATCATAGGTGTACATCAGTGGTAGCATGTTAAGTTTGATAAGACGTGTTTTGTAATCAGTTACATAGTCATTTAGAATAAATTTGGTTGCCCGGCATTGGATTCTTTCTAAAATAGAGATGTCGCAAATAAGGTAGGGGTGCCATAAAGGAGAACAGTAAAGTAATTGTGATCTAACTAATGCTAAATACAAAGTTTTCTTGGTTGGAATGTCAACTGAGTGGCTGAAGGTACGTCTCAGTAGGGCAAGGGTTCGGAAGGCTTTAGCTGATATATGGTTATAATGATTTTTCCAAGATAAGTCAGTTGATAAAATGACACAGAGGTCACGGTGAGACTTATAGTGTCATCTATGAAATAGGATGTGGGGAATTTTGTATTAAATGATAGATGTATAAACTTGCTGGTGTTAAAAAATTGGTTCCAATCTCTAGACCAGTTTGTCATTGAATCAAGGTCTTGTTGAAGTTGTATGGAGTCTAGATGTTCAAGAATTTGTTTATAGCATTTTGTGTCATCTGCAAAGGAGAGAGCATTAGAGCAACGGACAGATAAAAATAAGTCATTGATGTAGATTTAGAAATAAACGTGGTCCTAGAATACTCTCTTGAGGCATACCTGATAGGATCGGTAGGAAGATGGAATATGAACCATTAAGGTGAACACATTGCTGTCTGTTGTTGAGGTAAGATCTAAACCACCACCAAAGGTTGCCAGTGATACCGATTTTCCAGAGTTTTAAAAGTAATTCATTGTGGGAACTCTGTCAAATGCTTTTGCAAAGTCCATATTACATCTGTTTGAATTTTACAGTGTTCATGATACTCTTTAAAAATATAAAAAGTTGTTGTAAAGTTGAACAGCCTTTCATAAATCCGAGTTGACACATAGAGATGGCACTGGAAATGGGGGCTATAACTTCGTTGTATATTATTCGTTCAAGTACTTTTGATGCAACACAAAGCAAAGATATAGGTCTGTAATTGGTGGCACTATTTTTCTCACCAGATTTAAAGATAGGAGTAATACAGTGAATTTGCCATTCAGAAGGTAGTGAGTAGTAGTGGATAGCATATGAAAACAAATAGTGCAGAGGTTTGACTAGAACAGATGCACAGTGTTTTAGAATTGCTGGACTGATTCCATTGATACCAGTTGCCTTGTGAGGATCCAGAGATGATAATGCATCGTAAACTTCTTCAGAGATATAAATTGAGTCAAGGGACATACTTGTTGGGGGCATATTTTCAAATTAGGAAGGGAATAAGTACTTTGAGAGAACACTGAGTAGAAGTATTTGTTAAATAAATTAGCTTTGTTGAAGTCTTGAGAGGCAGAAGTATTGTCATAAAATATTGTGGAAGAGATAGAAGCAGATTTGGTAAGGTTTCTCACATACTGGAATATTTTAGAGTCGTTGCTAAAAGCAAATTTGTTCACCAGTTTTGCTTCAAAGTTAGCCTTAGCTTGTTGAATGCTAGTCTGAAGGGTTTCTTCAGCTGTTTTAATATGGAGCAGATTGTGTTCAGTAGAATGAGACTTGTACTTCTTTCTTAAAGTGCGAAGACACTTAATCTGGTGTCGTATGTTGGATGCATGCATGTATACCATTTAGGAGATTGTAAGGACTTTAATTTGAATTTCGGCACAAATATATGTATTCCTCTAATGATACTGTTCTTAATAAAAAGCCATATGGAATCAATGTCTGGCAAGTGTTCACAAATAGAGAAATCAATGTGTGACAAAAAGTTAATAAGTCCAGGGTAATTCTTTGGAGTAATCAAAAATAACTTGTGTAGTGTTAGGGAAGTTAATATGTTCCATTGGAAACAGAATAGTGAATGAAATGATGAAATGGTCAGTTGGTATAGGTTTGTAATGTTGAGGGTGAACATCATACAGTACGATAGTAACTGTATAGTAGGGACCACAAAGGAGTAGGCGTGGCCCACGAAATAATATGACCCAAAAATCAGCCTCGATTTTCCCTTACGATGATGAGGCAGTATTGGCGAGGTAAAACTAAGCCCAAACAAGCTTTCAGACCGACCCGAAATGCTTTCAACAAGTTGCTACGGAATTTTTAAAAATTTTTATTCAACGGAATTTTCTACTGACTGACTGAGTAACTGACTGACTGACTGATGCCTTCGGACAAGCGTAACTCAATAACGGCTAAGGCTACGGGCTTGATTTTTTCACTTTGACATTGCTTCGGCCTGACAGGTGCCTATTGACATACTGCAGTACGTACAATGCATTCTTCATGGACTTACCAGTGTCCTCCTTTGTGTCCCATTCATCTTTGCTGACAGGGAAAGGTGTCAATTTGGCGCGAGCACGTGATGGCTTCCCTTCGAAACGGAAATTGTCCGTATTTTTCACCGTGGCTATTTCGATTGCAGAGGTTCTTTTCAAACAGTTCTTGATTCGTACTGCTGTGTAACGGGTTGAACATAGCCTACAGCGAAGCGTATAGTCTGGCACGGCCACCCCTTCGATTAGAGATTAATCGAAGGGGCAGCCGCACCAGACTACGAAGTGTAATGGATATTTCACTTTTCAGACAATAATTAATATGATTGGGGCGCGCGGCATGATTTCTTTCTTTTGGTATGCGTGGATTGTCGAGGTGCTTTTCGAACATTCTTGATTCGAAATGCTGTGTAACGGGTTGAACATAGCTGACAACGAAGCGTAATGGATACTTCACTTTTCAGACGATAATTGATATAGCTGGGGCGTGCGGTGCCTTTTCAGATGCGGTATGCGTGGGTTCACCAGTCATAATAAAATTATTTACAAAAAAAGTTAACAAACAAGTACACGAAAAAATTTGGAATTTTCAACTAGAGTAGGGACCATAGCACATCAATAAAAAGTACTGAAACAAGTTGGAGTAGTCCATGATATTAAATCACTGTAAAACAATAAGAAGTGTTATATCCCTACTGTGCATTTCCATTATGGTATCTTGAGCAGATATAACACTTCTTATTGTTTTACTGTGATTTAATATCATGGACTACTCCAACTTGTTTCAGTACTTTTTATTGATGTGCTATGGTCCCTACTCTAGTTGAAAATTCCAATTTTTTTCGTGTACTTGTTCAAATCATCGATGATATCTTCATTGTTGGTGATTATCAAGTCAAGTATGTTTCCAAGTTGGTTCATTTACTATCTGGGTGAGATTAAGTTGAAACAGCAGGTCACAGAATTTGTTCAATGATTTCTGATGGTTGTTGTGACTGGAATCCAGCAAACACATGACGCACGTGACAATAAGTTTTGTCACGGGTATCTAACCAGTTTAGATACCTACCCGTGGGTATGTATTGGATTTTAAATAGCTCATTAACGACCGAAGTTCAAAGCATACTATGTGTACCGTAGTCTAAATACGTATATCAGCTTTAAGCTGCAGTTACTGTACTATTGGCTCTCCCAGGTACACGTTTGCTACAATATTTGCATAACATAGTAAGCAACTAAAACACATACTACATAATACACTACTAGTGGATTTGGTAGATCCATTATTGACAGCAGTGATGATACTTATATATCACATAATTTCAACAGTCTAAAATAACAGGATTTGCAATGCTTTCCCTAAATCCATCAGCGTAACAAGAAGGTAATTTTAATAATGATGATCAACTTTATTTCTAATGCTTCACAAACAAACACACAGAACTCACATTTCTTTTAATGTACAGAAATGAAACTATTTGTACTTCTCATGAGCAAGCAAATACAATGAGCAATGTTTCTATACATACTAAAGTAATTAAATCGTGTGTAATTTTGTCCACCCTGTATACTTCAGTATATTTTAGGATCTGCTCCGAAAATTTGAAAATGCTTGAAACTTGAACTTGTTGAATTCAGAGGCATAGCCAGAACTCAGGCCCGAGCATCAATAATTTGGGATGCCCTAATAAAGCAGTCACAGTATTCAGGGAAGCAGCTGCAGTGTAGCAAGCTACGTGTGTGTAGGTATAAATAAGGAAAATAAGGATATGTAGCTAGTTGGTGGGAGGGCAGCTATTGTATTCAGGCAGTAGTTAACTTTTTTTTTTGATCTTCACCTTACAGTTAGCCCTGGCATCAGCAAAAGTCTGGTTACGCCCCTGGGTGTAGATTATCATTATTTTTTTTGAATTGTCAGTATTGCTGCTTTGCATCGTTACCCATATAGTTAATGACATCATCTTTATGTAAATTTAGTATGGTTTCCTTTCTTGCAAGTGATGTCACTAGGTACACTGATTGATTCTGCAGAAACTAGTGAACTTAAAATTACTTCCTATTTCTGAATTAGTCCAACAGAAGCCTTACTAAATTCAATTTTACAGTATATGATTTATTTATTTTTAACTTCAGTACAACTGGTCACCTATTCATCATATTTGAAACTTTTATATGACTACATTGTTTGTATAAGTGTGTGTAGTAAATGTAATCAACTGATATTTAGTGCACTAAGATTTTTGGTGGTTAACAGAGCATTATGCTGGGAAGAGAGATCACAGTAATTGAAGTACTACTTATTGTGCTACCAGAAAATAGCATAAGGTTATAGAATACTATCGATCCAGTTACAGCAGATAGTTTCCACTTCCATGAATGTCTTTATGATAAGTGATGAAACTTCATGGGTATAAGTGATTAAAGCACCTTTAAGGCTGTGATAAAAGGTTGAGGACTGAAGGCGTGTCAGGCTTTCAGTAGCCTTCTTGCAGTTGCTATAATGGTACTTACTAATAAATAATGTGCCCACTAAGACAATTGAGGATGCATCTATAGTTAAGAATTCTAAATGTGTTGAGTCATTTAAGCCTTCTTGCAGTAGCAGGAGCTTATAAGTGCTGGTTTGCTTGCCAATTGGCTCGCACACATGTTGTACTCTTTGGTCCATGTTTCAAGACAGGTCAGATTAGGCCATCCAAATACCAGCAGCACTGGTGCACAAGTGATGCTCTCTGACCATGGGTCCACCTGCCTTGTGGCAAATATGAGTTCCTGATAGTAGGTATTTCGGTAGCTTAGGTTTCCTGCCAGAACTATTAACTAACAATCAGCCTCGTGTGACCTCAGCTTGTTGTCACTATTGTCAGCATAAAGTATCAAATAAATTTCATGGAAACTTACCGGAAACATTTGAAGTCAATTGTCTGATTTCACCCAACCAACTGGCTGACTAATTGCTAACTAGGGTGCCTGCAGACAAACATAACTCATTAATGGCCAACACTATGAGCTTGTTGCAAAGCAGTAAGATATATCCAATGCTGTCCTTTACGTCCCGTTCTATTCACTTGTAGTGCGAAAGTGTTGATTCATGTGTAGCGTGTCAAACTTTTGTCTAGCTATCACATATAGAAGTTTTGTACCACTCTCTAACAGTATAAGAAAGCAGATTGATTGTAGGAATATAGTGTATGTATTTTTAACTGTTCACTATACAGGTGTGCTATGTTTTTGTACCATAATTTGTGTTTTAGTTGCACTTAACTGTTTGCCATATTCTATTGAAATACATGTTTCCAGCAAACCAAGCAAGATAATGTAGTCAGTGATAGTTGCTCATGTTACAATACAGCTGACTTTGTTCAATGTAAACAGTAATGCTCCTCTCTCTCCTCTAATTTGTTATAAATACCACTTCCAGAAAGTGTTATCAATATTGTGTGATTATCACAGTGTTGTACAATGGCTTTACAACATACCTCAAAGATGTGTAGATATCCTCCTCCCTCTCTCTATACTAACCAGTAACCTCAATAGGACAGTATACCTGAAGATCAACAAATTACAATTAAGACGAATGAAGCCAAGATTTTTTTGTAAAGCTAGTCAATTTTCCTAGTATGTAATTGTAATTATTAGTCCTAGTGCAGTGCGATTTTATAAATGTATAAATATGCATGTTTATTTTCAGATTCATCATTTAGTGAAGTAGTTTGACAAATAATTTTGCAACCTGACAGATGAGTCTTTTGCAATAGTTGTACTAAGGGAATTCTCTTAACCCATTGATGGCAAAATTCTCTGGGATCACTGGCCGAATTGCCGAATCGCATCATACTAACCATCCAATACACAGAACTACTTAGTAACCATATCTCTAAATACTCACTATAAACTAAGGAGGTCGACTGTGTTGTTTTTGTTTACATAACAGTAACCGCAATGAAGTTATCCAACAGTAAAGTCTAAACTTGGTAAAAACCAGCCCAAACAAACAATAGAATCCCACCTATCTATCTGCTAAGGTGTATTACACTCCAAAAAACTCTTCTACACACAATGCAATCCATTCCACATCCATTCCACATCCATTCCATCCATTCTTCGTAATTTGTCCCATTTCTTCTGTTGTGCATGTGTATCTGCACTCGTGTCCACCATACCACGTCTGGGATAAAGCAGCCGACTATTTACTTTACTTGTCTCCATTTATGTATAACATTTTCTTTGTTATAAGCTACTAGTTTTCTATTCGAAGAACAATTTAATTCGCCTATTATAAAAAGTTACACTATACGCTATTGCACAACAAATGCGCACTAGTCCGGGAAGGATCCAGTTATCCCAGAAACGGGACCTCTATGGGCGTGTCTGTTTCAGTACTAGTGCATCTTGCTATGAAACATGTTTTACAAGTTATAGCGAGGCTAAAGTTTATTCTATGAGTGCGTTATGATGCCATGCTGCCATATGGTGGCAGTGGCCATTAATGGGTTAATATCAACCTTGAGCACATACTGCAAGGTGTACAGAATACATACAAATGACATGTATATATGTATTGTATTACAGTATAGTTCTGCTGAATTTAATACTTGAAATCTACAACACCAAAACTAATAGCTAGATATGTACAGTATAGTCCAGTTTTGTGTATGTCTTGATCAACTATGAGCTCTTTTTATGTGCTAATAGTACTCCTTGTCATCTTTGTTGTTATTTCATTGTCATTGTTGCCATCATTATCACTTGCTGACTGTGTTGGTGCTGGAGTGTCTCCAGTAACAGGTAGTACACACCTACAGAAACCTTCTATATCTTCTGCACATGGCTGGGGAATGTCTTTACAATTTGGCAGTAGAGTTGCAGCTGATGTGGTTGGAGTTGTTGGTGGATTAGAGGGTTTACCAGCTAAATCTGTGCATAAGTCTATTCCCGCCTTTTTCTCATATGTAATATTTATGAGACCTGTTTGAGCCCAGCGAGTTTCACAAGCCTATAGTAAGAAATTACAAAAGAGTCACTAATTTGTATGTCTGAGTTCTATCATTATACTCACCCACTGTAATTGTTCAACAGCCATCGTAGTTTGGACTTTATGTGATGTGTGTTTATCACAGTCCATTGCAGTTACATTAGCACCTCTGTTTGTTAATCGCCTTACTAGTTTTCTGCACCTTTTGGGTGCGTCTCTTTTTTTAAATATGATAGAATATTCTAATGGAGTAGCTGTATTGTTAAGACATTTATTTGTAATTGCAAATGTGACATCTATGCATAAATTCTTTTGTAATGCCAGCTACAAGAGATTCATATTTTAATAGATAAATAAAGTATTGACAGAATGATACTTACGATTAATTCTGTTGATGAAAGTCTGTTAGTAGCAGTTTGAGAGTATACACACACCAGGAATGATGCCAAGAATGGCAACACCAATATTTGTTTACTAGTCATCTTCAGCTAACTGTAGCCAGTGAATGTATAAAGCATTTGAGTGACCAGATATTTCTAGGATGATTGCTTCTTGTGTTACATAACTATTGTAAGATCATCAATGGTTGTGGTGAGTGACATCAACTTTGCTTTTCATAATAATGCTAGAAACAGATGTCTCTACCACCATCATTGTAAAGTGATACCAAATATAGACATGTATCTCAAAGGAAATCATACCAGTGGTAAGGTAATAACATGCGAGTGATGTCACTTTGATTCTGCAGAACTATTATTTCCTATTTCTTCCTGTTTCTGAAGTAGACATGTTTGAATTGAAGCCTTACTACAATTATGAAAGATTTCTTTTTTTCAACCTGTCTGGTCACCTGTTCATCTAGTCTTGTCTCCAACCATCATTCATGCGTCTGGTGACATTAGTCCAACTTCTTGGCCCAGAAAGTGCACATTAATAAAGTATATACCCAAAAACAAGCTTAGTAGTTGTCTAAAGGTATTTGATTATTGTTCCTTGACAAACATTAAGAAGGTTATCATACATCAAGTTTTGATCACCAGATAATGGTATACATGTCAGGCTTTCAGTAGCCTTCTTGCAGTCTCTGTAATGATAGTTACTAATAAATAATGTGTCCAGTGAGCTTGTATGACTGTAACAAATTGTGGACACATCTTGTATCATGTAATTTAGTACAGCAATGGTGTAGTAGTAAATAGTAGAAATCATAGTTTTCCTGCCAGAATGTATATATGCAATTTTGTACCATAATTTGTGTGCTAGTTGGACTTCACTGTTTACCATAGTTATGTGACTGTCTCAGCGAAAACCCGACTTGTTAACATAAGTATGCAATTTGAGAATAATGAAATTAAAAAAGAAACCGTAAAATTCCTTATGCAATATATATTTGCAAGTTTTTATCAGCCAGAGAAGGAAGTCTCAAGTTGATTAAAATTATACGCCATCTTATTCGCCTGCTCATGGAGAGCTCAAAAATCTTTGTTTCGTTTCAGATCCTTCATTTAGTGAGGTGGTTTAACAAATAATTTTACAACCTGGCAGATGAAATCATTATACTTGATATGTACCATGCACTTTATGGTGAGATTGCAAGTGGAAAAGGGTGAAACTGATTTGCTCACCAATTCAGATTAGTTCCATCCACACAGAATTTGCTAAGATATGCTCATTGAAATTGTTTACTGCAATCCACATATCGTGGTGGTTTGAAGCTGGATTGCAAAGTGAATCGATTGAAACCAAACAAAATTGCTACAGAAGTGCTGGTCAGGTAGGGGAGTCTACATACCAAATTTGAAGAAAATCACTCCAGACAGTTCCAAGAGACCAAAATTTTGTTTTAATTTTTTCTTTTTTTTCTTCTTCATTTTGCAAACTTTGCAAAATCTGCCATAAAACACGAATGCGTGCTCCAATCGGGCTGAAATTTGGCACACGTAAATGGCTCATTAAGGCGGATCTCAGTACCAACTTTGGTAGGAATCTGATGAACATGCACAGAGTTATGACTAATTATTTGTGTAAAATAAGGTCGAAGGTCTGTCATGCCCACAGGGTAAACCCCTTGAAGGAATGAGCTGAAAATGCTGTGTAGATGGAGTAACCATCGTAGGAGTGCTTTTTTGTGGTTTGAAAAGAATCGAGATAAAGACCATGGAGATATGATACAAAACCCAACCTGTGTCACAATTACGCGATCTATTTTTATGAATAAAAAAGCTATTAGTTTTCATGCCTACCAGGCAAACCGCTTAGAGCAATGAGCTGAAAATCGGTATGTAGCTGGAATAGTCATTATAGAAAGTCTTTGCAGTAGTACAGAAGAATTGGTTTACGAAAGCGAACTACGTGTAGCAAAAGTGAGATCGAGATACTCTAATAGAACAGTCACCCTAATAGAGCATTCAACTGCCAATATATTCTAATAGAACAGTCACCATGCAGCTACAGATAAATTGTCAGACCATTACAAGTCACCCTGTTGGGAGATCAGCTTGAAACCAAATCACCCTGTAGAGAGTTCAGCCACAAACAAATCACCTTGTACAGAATTCAGCTACAAGCAATTAAGTCATCCTGTGGAGAGCTCAGCTAGAAACAAGTCACCCTGTAGAGAGATCAACTACAAACAAGTCACCCTGTAAAGAGTTCAGCTACAAACAAATCACCCTAGTGATATCAGATAAAACAATTCACCCTGTAGAAAGATCAACTACAAACAAGTCACCCTGTAGAGAGTTCAGCTACAAACAAACCACCCTAGGAAGTTCGGCCACAAACAAATCACCCTGTAGAGAGTTCAGCTACAAACAAATCACCCTGTAGATAGATCAATTAGAAACAAGTCGCCTTGTAGAGAGATCAGTTAGAAACAGGTCACCCTGTAGAGAGATCAGCTTTAAAAAGCTGGCCTATGGCTGGCTTTAGGGGTATACAAACACAAAAAGAAATGATATCTAATCCAAAACAGCCAAGCTGTAAAAAAAGAGTGTGGCCCCAAAAAGGCTATGGTGAAAAAAGATGTAAAATCCTAGGTGGCAGCCAAGTAATGGCTGTGATGGTAGGTTAATGACAAATTTTAATAGCAACAATTCCGGTGAATTTGGTGCCGAATCCTAGCGAAACTTGGGGAGACAACACAAATTCACCTGAATTGTTGTTATTAAAATTTTTGCCATTAACGTACATCACAGCCATTTCTTGGCTGCCACCTTTGATTTTACATCTTTTTTCATCATAGCCTTTTTGGGGCCGCACTCTTTTTTTTACAGCTTGGCTGTTTTGGATTAGTAATAATAACTAGAGTATCTCATTCATATATATTGATTTTCTTGCTGGAGAAGTGTATTTTGTAGCAGAGCAAAGTAATGAGTAATCTCTTTAGTGATTTTGATTTAGTGATTTTGAAATCAAATAACTTTGACTGTTCTATTAGAGTATATCCAATTTTTTTTAAAGCCTGACTGGATTTTGGAAACCGGTTTTAAAAATACTCTTTACATAATCCAATATTCAAATAAAAGCATACTTTCTAATAGGTGTGAGGAATTTTATATTTGAGTAGAGATCATAGAAATAAAATCAAGGAAACAAGGGAGGTCATCTACATCTGAAGCTATACTAGTGAACATTTAATCCCTATTTCGGTCATAGCTGCATTAGGGATTAAATGTCCACTAGTATAGCTGCAGGTGTAGATGACCTCCCTTGTTTCTCTACTTTTATTTCTTTGATTCCTACTCAAATATAAATTTTCGCACTGTGGTTAGTGAAAAGGCACATATCAGGCCAAAGTAACGTCAAACAGTGAAGAAATCAAGTTCACTGCTTAACTGGAGGCATCAGTTAGTTAGTCAGTCAGTCAGTCAGTCAGTGTTAGTTTTTTTTTAATTTCATAGAAACTATTGGAGGGTTTAAGGTTACTTTGAAGACATTTATAGGCTTGGTTCTGCAAAACCAATACTGCCAAGCTGGAAAAATAAGGTAACCACATAACAGCTGCAGTAATGCATGTGACATCTTACCACTATAATGTTCATTTGCTATGCTATAGTGGACATATTGGGCATTCATCTTCCACATGTCCAGTCAATTTTGGCAATTGTCTGGCCAATTCTGGTTTGCCAGGACATTGTGACAGGACAACAGAGAATTCTTATCATAAGCTCTGCCATGATCCCTAATATGCACAGTGCTGAGTAATAATAAAAGAAATTACAATCACGATAATTATTCAGCAAATATCATGATAGTGAATACTATCCCGATAGTTGGTAAACTATTGGATGTTTGTTAAGACAGCTTAGTTCTGTAGCATGGTTTGCTCCTTACAAGTATTCTATGCCTGTTTCTGTTGGTGGTGTAGCCTCTACTACACAACTCAGACAATAAGGTACCACAAAGATTTTAATGCATGCTTCCACTGAGACTGATCTGGATTAATTTTTCAATTGCTATAAAGATGATAGTTGTAGCAAGTCCTTTAGTATGTTCCATTTTTCAGTTCAACCATAACTTTCAGTAGACTTTAGTAAGTATTTCAACTGATGTAGCAATATTTCCACATGCACTTAGATGACTTTGTGTAGTGTAACACAGATAGAAAAAGCATGACAATACTGATAAAGATATAGCTGTAGGTTTAAAAATGTGAGTGATAAATCACACAATCCTAGCTTGTCATATACTATCGTGATGGTAATGCACTGCACTGCTTTCGCTATCATTTTTGTGATTGACTATCTCGATCTATTGCACTATCAATACTCTCACTCAGTCCAACTATGCAGTACTACTGTACTGTATTATTATCATTAGAGCTTTACTGTGTGTGATTGATTATTCTTACACTCTCCCACTGCCATTTCCCTGTACATTGCAGTGTGTGCTATTCTATTTGATTCACCTAGATAGAACAATAGTTGTAATAATTCTGGCAGCACGTGTGTATATTATGGTTATCCAAGTACAGTAGCTGTTATACATTTCCGGTGATTAAATCACTGAATCATGCTAAGTGCTGACATGGTACACAAGTCTGCTTGGCCACAGTTTATTTACACTGCATCTGTGGTTGCATTGAGATGGTGTGAATGTTTAGAATAGGATCACTCCTGTACTGCAAATATGTACTGAGTCTCTATGAATCTGTCTATCACCTAACCGAATATCCTGTGTGTTAATGACTAATTTCTATACATGGAAATATTTGTACAGACTTGGTTGTCACTCCTAGCTGACTTGGGTCATGATGTCATTTACTCCCAGTCTGATTGCTCTTGTAGTTCAGTCTCTCAAGCATCTCACAGCAGGGAAGAGCACACTAGACCTACATTACACTGTTTAGTCCAAAATGTGTTAAGGCAGTTTGATAACACTCTATATAAGTTAATTGGTCTTCCCACATTCCCGCAAGTATATTGATAAAAGTTGAAATTTCTCTGACCTTTGTGTTCAGGTTACTTATATAGACCTGGAGCTTATAACATCAAAGCCTTGCGATGCTTATGAATTCCTGCTTATACTGAATTAGCCCACAGCATGCCAGGTTGTTATTGTACTTACATAGATGATTGATATGCATAGTATCAGTTGATCCAATGTAATACATACGGTAACAATTGGTAGGAGTGTCTAATACTACCCTGGTGTAGTCAGTGTGGTATAGTACTACACCTGATATATGTACACATGCAATTTGCATTTTACTTTTAATTTATAACATGAAATATATGGATAGAGTGGGAGACCATAATGTGCTTTGTTTTGATCATATTTCAATATTACAGATCCTATTTGAAGAAACAGAAGCAGCAAGCTAAGGCATAAACACTAGACTCCATTTATACCCTACACCTATATGACCAATTTTCCCTAAGTGCTGAAAGCCTTCAGCCCCCCACTTTTTAATCAAGACTAGCATTTGTTTAATGCAGCTTTCATATGAGGAAATGTGTTGTGTGTGTATATATATATATATATATATATATATACACTTACTTGCTGTCTTAATCAAGTACCACATTTGCACAGGTAGCACCCACGTTTAAGGAGTAGAAAGTCTGCAGCAGCAGAACTCCAAAAGGTGTACAAGTTCTGTACTACATAAATTGCTTAGCAACAACACTTTTGCATTCATACAATAGCCACTAAAATGTTGCTTTTTAAACTTTTCTGTATTAACAAACATACTGACTGATCCAGCTGTGCATTGGTGCATGGATAGATAGTTTAGTAGCCACCTGAGGGTTAACACATGAGTAGCTCATGTGATATGTACCATACAATTAGGTCTTCACTACACTTATTTGTAGTGACAACGCATTTCATAAAGGTTGTCCATGTTTACCATTTACGATGATTATAATCTGTGACGATCTAAATTCAAATCAACACCAATCGTTACTTACTTTTTCAAAGTAATTGCTTGGTGTCAAATAAAGGCCCTACTTGTTTAAACGCTGGGTCAAACATGTGGGGTAGGAGATATACGTAGGCTTGGACTTTACATGAGCAAATGTAATGTATGTACAAATGACGGTACAAGTATAGGAGCTGTATGTGCTGGAAGAGATCATTTGCTAGGATAGCATGCATACAAATGTTAACTTATACTGACCTGTAAGGAGGCATGCAGTTATGGAATGTATATAGTACATTATGTGTGGTATCTGTGTAGCCAGTTCCATCTTTAGCTGGTAGAGTGATAACAGGATGTTATGTGACCTAGTGGTCTTATACATTGAAACCTTATCAATAGAGTCACCTAATGGAGAAATGATGTGCATATGGCCTCACTTATGTGGTGGCCACTATAATGAGGTGGTCTTATTGTAAGTTGACCACTAGTTTACAACATAGATTTTTGTGTGTGTGTATGTGTGTGTGTGTGTGTGTGTGTGTGTGTGTGTGTGTGTGTGTGTGTGTGTGTGTGTGTGTGTGTGTGTACTGTGTGTGTGTGTGTGTGTGTGTGTGTTGTGTGTGTGTTGTGTGTGTGTTGTGTGTGTGTTGTGTGTGTGTTGTGTGTGTGTTGTGTGTGTGTTGTGTGTGTGTTGTGTGTGTGTTGTGTGTGTGTTGTGTGTGTGTTGTGTGTGTGTTGTGTGTGTGTGTGTGTGTGTGTAATAATAATAATAATAATACAAACTGTACAGCAACTGTTATGTTACAGTTGCCACACGAGTTGTCAAAATGCTTATGGGTATGAACTGACCTATACTATGGTGTGTGCTTGGCAAAATACAACCAACATATACATGACACAGCTGCTGCTTTTGAGAAAAATAACACCCTGTGAAAGTTATGCTAGTTCCCAGTTACCATCTGTTGTAAATACATTTTGGTGGCTTTAGTATCAAAGCAACAAGAAAAGATTTTATTTGTTGCTAAGTTACCTGTCAAAAATTTCAATTAATAATAGATTCTGTCTGTGGTATGTACATGTTATGTACATTTGAATACAATAATAATGAACTGTACAGTAGTTCATACATTAGTAGTTCTTCTATATTATTATGCATACTTCATCTGGCTTTGGACAGTAACAAAATCCAGGAACTCCTGGATGAACACATGGACCACTGCAACGTCCAAGATTTTCTGTATTTCCTGGACATGAACTTTGACCCCCACCGCATAAGTCCTCTTGACCAGGTTCAGGCTCGCGTAGGCAAGTAAAGTGTTTGGCAGCACGTTTATTACACAACTACAATTATAACAGTTACCATATATACATGTGTAGTGTGCTACTCACCCATTGTAGATGATCAACGGTCATCACTGACTGTATTCTATGTGACGTGTCATCACAATCCTTTATAGACACTGCAGCATCCCGCCTTTTCAATTGCTTTGCTAGTGTTTCACACCGTTCCATAGATTTTTGACATTGATTCTGAGCTCTTGTAGTCTGTTTTCTACACTGTTTGTTAGATTTTGTAAATGAGATGGTATAAGTTTGATTATATGTCTTGTTAAGGCATTGGGTATCAATGGCAAGTTCAATATTTACACAGAGATTGTCTTTTATGCCAACCTATAGGAGACATGAACTACTAATAACATACTGTAATAACACAGTACAAACACAATAAGGCTTACAAGATCTAAAATTGTTGATGGCTCTGTAGGGGGATCTGTAGATGGAGGATCTGTAGATGGATCTGTAGGGGGATCTGTAGGAGGTTCCATAGTTACATTTTGAGAGTCTGTAAACATCAGGAGCATTGCCAGTGATACCAGTGTCAGCATCATTTTAGAAGCCATTGTGCCTTAAACTGTTGGAAACTGTAATAGATGTTTTAGACAGCAGTTTATATAGGTTAGCTACTTCCTGTGTTATGGTCTAGTTACATCACCACCATATGGTCACATTACACTGACATCATTACCCTACACTTGTATGTGTTGACCTCACAATCTCATCACACGAAGGTCTGTGTGTATTGAATGTGTAGTGTGAACCTTGAAGACACCTGAAGTATCCCAGTAAATCCCTATAAAAAGTTTCTGACTTGGCTGCATTAGACAAGTTACTCTATGCAACAAACACATTTGGAGATATCAATTTAGACCTGCAGGTAAACAGAGACTTAATATGCCATGTTTCACTGTATGCTGCAGTTGTTAAGCAGTTGGGTTGGATGTGCTCCATCAATGTATATATAAAACTCAAAATGAGTAAATTGTAGCCGGAATCTTGGTATGTATTAGAATCCTTCAATCACTGCAAGGAACTCTTGATCAAATACACGTTTAGCTTACTGAATGGCTGTTTGAAGGGATACTGTGAAAGACCTAAGAGAGTACAATGATTTAACTCATAATACTCCCTTAGGTACTCCCTGACAATATGTAGTAAAAATACAGCTAAGAAATCTCTGGACTGTGAGGCACCGCAATGTACCTCATTTGCTTATTGATCAAGTTCAAATAACAGGCTGATGGCAGTGGAGTTTGCAATTTTAGTCGATTAGCTGTAATTTCTGTTCTACAAACAGGAAATGGTCTCATAGCATCATCTGCATGGCTTCTGTAGGATGTGGTCATCCATTCAGTTGATGGTGTGTGTGGTGTGTACATACTGTCTTTGACTGGTTAATAGCCGCGGCTACTATAACTTTCAGAAAGCAAAACTCTGCGGCTACTATGAACTTGTGTGGCAGCAGCCCGCAGCGTATATACAGATTCACGAGTGACTGACCTTGTTTAATCATCTGTCAATACTGTCATTCATTTAACTTCTCTGCTATTTCCTGGCTTAGAACAACTCCTTTGCCTGGTTTCTGCTTCACATGTGCCTAGTCAACACTTGCAACAGTATGTTCAGATACAAGCCGTGGCTCTTATCTGAGGGCGGTACTTATGACAATAATTCTAGGCTGTGGAGCGGCTACTATCCGGGGGCGCTATTATACAAGCCGCGGCTATTACCCGGTCAAATACGGTACTACTTGTGTGGGTTGCAAAAGAAGTATTCAAAGTACAATCAGTTTCATCTGAGTTATCTTATTGGTTATTGAGTTATCTCTAGTTGGTTCACGTTCACCTGAGCCCTCATTTCTTATTGATAACTCTTGTTACATGAGCCAGCTGTGTAGTGCTGTGAAACCCTTTAAATGTCAGAACTGTTTATCAAAAGAGTGCTTTGATATGGGCAAGAACAAGTGAGTTACGAGGCTTTAAAAATATCCCCATACGTTTAGTATAGACAATTTAGGCGTGCAAACATGTTTGCAACATGAAGCATGCTTGTTCCAGTACAAAACCATTGCGCATGTTCACCTCTTTGTTTTACTGTATTTGGCAGGGCTTAGGTAAACGCGACTGACTATAGTGTAATTCAGGAAGAAACAAGTGACATGTGTCACTAATGAGGTCATATGTGCACCATTATCTCCTAATGTGGCAGAGTGTATAGTGTCATTATATCATAACTTGTGTCAACAAACCATTATAATGCCAACCACAGATTATATTTAAAGTGTAGTTGGTATGTAACTGTTTCATTCTGAAAGCATATTACTGCAGTTTTGAAGCATTATGGTGGTAAGCTTGTCAGGTTTGATCTTTGATGGACTATTGTTTAAAACTTACTGGTTTCTCTGTTGTCATGGTTTCACAACAGGACACCAAGGTAGCTGGTTTTGCTAAATCAGAGCATGTGAACTGGGAGCCATCATGACCAGGGCCAGCCTTAAGGGTAGGCAAGGTAGGCAGCTGCCTAAGACTCTAAAGCATCCCAGTTGACCAGTTCTCAAATACACCAGTACTTTTAAGAAGAATTGTATAACATGCAACTCATCACTTGAAGTATATGCGCATTGCCAATAAGTATGAATCACGTGATATGTTATTCTAGTAAGTGAATACTTATATTGGAATGCATTGGTGATTGTACATGATATTCATAGCACTGTGCACTAGGGTGCAGCCATACACATTAGGAATTCATCAGATTACCACTATGGGCAATCAGGCAGCAAATCACACATGATTGTATTGATTTTAAATCACACAATGGAGCCAGTCAGGTCCCTGGATCACGAGTGGCTGTTGTTCACTTTCGGTTGTTTAACTGTGATGATAGTAGTCACTATATACACATGTGAGTTACATGCATCCACTAATTTTCTGGGGCGCACTGAAATCATAATATTAATTGACCTTTATACAAGAGTGGGTCTATGGTGACTGTGTTGGCTACTTTGTTTTGAGTATAATCAGCTTTGTGCTAAGCCAGGGGTGTTAAGTTGGAGATCTGGCGCCATGAATGTGTATTATGTTGTAAGTGGAGGCAGCTAGATGGAGCAATCACAAGACCAAGCATCACCAGATGGGCTACTTCATGTCACAGCGTGTGCAGGCGTGGTTTGCTATGTAAGTGCTTCAGGTTGTGGCAAGACTCTGCGGAGTTGGAAGATGAGCATAATAGTAGTAGTTATATATAAGTTATGATTTTTTACACAATCACATTTAGTGTTGTTAGTTAGAGATAGAATACACTTCAGAAACAGCAGTGTGCGTGCACATAGCTGGCAGCTGGTATTACCAATATAGCTATAGCTATGCAGCCCATGCTTAATGTGGGATAATCTTTGCACAGCAAAATAAATGTATGAATGTATGTTATGCATACATAATCACCTTGTTGGCTGACATTCACATTGTAAGGTGAACTGAAGTAAAACTTTACTACACAATGCTAGGTACTGGTTTCAAATAGTACTGTAGTAGTCCCCACTGATGAAAATCTCCTTTATCAAGAGAGTTTATATATATAATATAACATGGTCACATGGACTAATTTTCTTGAAATATACACACTGAAGCTTGGGATATATATAACATTATATATATTTATTTGAACTCTTGCCTTAATGGACTATAGTCTTAGTGCATCTTACATCAAATCTAACATCAAAAAAACAAGAAAACATTTAAAGAAGACTGTTTTTACAAATGCCAAAGCCCAATATTTTTTCTGCCTGTCTACCTGCCACATTTTGGTAGAGTTAATTGTTACAAGTAGGTGAATTTTAATTTGGATAAAAAGGTAGTGAAACAAAGGAATAGTTAAAAGTGGTGAAGCAATGGAGGTTGCCTATACCTGCAGATATACTAGTGAATATTAATTCCCTAGACTTCAATTTATAGCTATGTCTGAATTAGGGATTAAATGTCCTCTAGTATATCTGCAGGTATAGGCAATTTCCTTGTTTCACCATATTGTACTTGTTTCACAACTAGGGAAACCACATCACACTATCGCGAATCAACACCTTGCATTGTCAGCGAAAAAAGCGGTAACACAAGGGAGGACATAGGCAAATCCATGATGCATGTATTGTACATACTGCAGTTGGCAGAAAGGCACATCTCAGGATGAAGCTATGTCGAACATTGAAGAAATTAAGCCTGTAACCTTATCCATTGTCAAATTATGCTTGGCTGGAGGCATCAGGTAGTCAGTCAGTCAGTCAGTCAGTCAGTAAGTCAGCATAAAATTCTTTAAATAGAAGATTTTAAAAATTCCATAGAAACTTTCTGGAAGGGTTTGAAGTTGGTCTGAAAACATCTTTGGGCTTGACTGTGCCTAACCAATGCTGCCGAGCTGTCATGAAGGGTTGAGGCTGGTATTAGGGTGATATTTTGGCTGGAAATACTCAGTCCTTCACATACAGTAGTACTGTATGATGTAACTAATTACTCTACAGGGTCAACTCTACATGGTGACTTGTAATGTAACCAAACTCTCTACAGGGTGACTAGTTTGTGGATGTACTGTATGCTCAACATAGTGACTTGGAATGTAGCTGAGCTTTCTACAGAGTAACTTGTTATGTAGCTATACTCTTTACTGGGTGACTTGTGATGTAGCTGAACTCTCTACAAAGTGACATGTTTTGTAGATGAACTCTTTAAACATAGCTGAATGCTCTAATAGGGTGACTGCACTATTAGAGTATCTCAATTGTGCACAGTTTTACATGCAAAATTTTTTTTAATCTGATTTCTTCTAACCACTGAAAATCTCTTCTACATTACTTACATTACAATTTTCAGCTCATCCCCTTCAGTGGTTTGTTTTGACAACAAATTGTATTTATTAAGTCACATGCTTGTTACATATTGGTGTTTTTGTTTTATAACCATGTTGCCATGGAGTTGTTCTATGTTGTGAAGTAATTTGTTCAAGTGGAAGTACATCGACCAAAGCATGCATGATCTTTCCAAGTGTTACGAAAAGAAGAGGATGAAATACAAAGAGCATAAGACAAACTTTGAAGGTGTACATCTCAGTGATGGTTGGAGGTTCCCTACCCTGAGGGAGTTTCCTCAGGTGCAGTGGTTAGTTTCTGCTCAGGCACTATCAGGTTATAGATGAGTAAAAATGGCATTTTCTTGGTTCCTTGTTGCCTATCCTTTTGCAAATGTTACAGTCACAAAGTATTCAGGCTACTCTATTGATGTTGTACAGGTCAGTATTAGATGCACTAGGCTTGAGAACAATAGAACAGCGTATGGCTCAGTAAGAATGAGTTTGAAGCAGTCAACAGTATCTTCCTCTGTGACATCATCAGAGCCTTCAGTAAGTTCTGGTATCATTGGATAGTCTGTTGTCAATTCCTACATCGGTAGTAACTTAATGACTTAATTACATATCATAGCAGCGTTATAGTTAGTGATTACATTGATGTAATCCTACATCTTCAAGTAGCTCTTTACTGATATCTTGGACATTGAAAACATTCATTTCCAGAGACCACTGGTACAGATCTACTATTCCCATCACATATTCAGCATCCTGGTAGCTTTTGGGGTCTTTCAATATCACCAGGTATCTGTCTTGATTGTCCTTTCCTTGATTGACATCTTTGATCTTATCACAGGTGAGTAGTGGGGCTCCTGATACAATCCCCAAGATGACTGTGAAAGTGATTGGTGATTCATCTTATTGAATTTCTCATTTGTATTTCTTTTCAGTTGCAATGATTTTACTGGTTTTATATAAGTAAGTAGCATGCAGCCATAAAACAGTAAATTTGTATGATTTCAGAAGCCATGTTAGTACTGCAAATTAAAAGGGTATTATAATCTGTTGTCATGGAGATGTTGAAGTCTAGGTTATCTATGTACTTATACATCCATGGGTATAGTGTTTTAACTACATCACTTTGTAATGTCACCTCTACACTTTACGTTCATGTTATGAACACAGCATTTGTATTTTGTAACCATGGTAATGATAATAGATTCTGTTTGTGATATGTACATGTTATGGGTACAATAATAATAAACTGTACTGTAGTTCATACGTTAGCTAAATGCATAATTCATCTGGTCCTGGACAGTAGCAAAATCCAGGAATTCCTGGAGGAATACATGCAACACCTACTGCTTGGCAAAGTTGAAGATTGTCTGTGTTTCCTGGACATGAACCTTGACCCGCCACAGTGCACAAGTTCTCTTCACCAGGTTCAGGTTCACGTATGACAGTGAAGTGTTTGGCAGCACGTTTATTGCATAGCTACAACAATTAGAATAATTACCATATTTATATATGTGTAGTGTGTCACTCACCCATCGTAGATGATCAACGGTCATCACTGACTGTATTCTATGTGACGTGCCATCACAATCCTTTATAGACACTACAGCATCCTGCCTTTTTAATTGCTTTGCTAGTGTTTCACACCGTTCCATAGATTTTTGACATTTTCTCTGAGCTCTTGTAGTCTGTTGTGTACACTGTCTGTTAGATTTTGTAAATGAGATGGTATAAGTTTGATTATATGTTATGTTGAGGCATTCGGTATCAATGGCAAGTTCAATATTTACACAGAAATTGTCTTTTATAGCAACCTATAGGAGACATGAACTACTGACATACTGTAATAACACAGTACAAACACAATGAGACTTACAAGATCTGAAACTGTTAATGGCTCTGTAGGAGGATCTGTAGGAGGTTCCATAGTTACAGTTTGAGAGTCTGTAAACATCAGGAGCATTGCCAGTGATACTAGCATCAGCATCATTTTAGAAGCCATTGTGCCTTAAACTGTTAGTAACTGTAATGAATGGTTTAGACAGCAGTTTATATAGGCTAGCTACTTCCTGTGTTATGGTCTAGTTACATCACCACCATATGGTCACAGTACACTGACATCATTACCCTACACTTGTATGTGTTGACCTCACAATCTCATCACATGAAAGTCTGTGCATATTGAAGGTGTAGTAGTACACCTGTCACCCCTACCCAGAACACTTTTTTTCAAAGTGATTAGTCTTAAAGTGTGTCCATGTCACAGTGAAGCCATCTACTCTAGTTATCTTTGGGCCCAAAGTTTCCTTATTAAGCAAGTGGCTGGGTCACTCTGTAAACGACACATTTGAAAATATTTCAATGGCCAATTTAGACTTGTATGTAGGCTTATGCCAGGTTTCACTGTATGCTACAGTAATATATCTTTTAGTCAGGCAAAATATGTAAATTGTAGCCTAAGATATGACGATGCTTGTTGACTTGAGTCAACATTTCTTAAGTGTTATGTAGAAATCTTTCAATGTCTGCAAGGAAGCTCTTACTAATCAAATACTCTTATTGAATGGTTGTTAAGATCTCTGTAGGGTTACTGTGAAAAGCTCAAGACCTAAGGGAGTAACTGTACCAAATATGAAATTCAGGTAAGAAATCAAGCTTAAACTCTGGACCATGAGGTACTACCATGCTTATCAAACAAGTTAGCAGAACAGTCATGCTGATGGTGACACAGTTGAGATCACTCTCCTGCACCCACTATGATTTGCTGGTAGTGTACTTTCTGTTCTACAAACAGGAAGTGACCAAATAACATCATATCTTCTGTGTGGCTTCTGTAGGATGTGGTCATCCATTCAAGTGATGGAGTGTATGGTTGTATACATATGTCAGACTACTACTTGTGTGGGTTATAAACACATGCTAAGAAGTCCAACTCTATCATGCCTAGCAATAGACTTCTCTTGCTAGTGTGATTAATGAACAATTCTGACGTGTGCCATTAATGAGGTCATCTGTGTAACCTCCTCTCACTTATCTCCTAAAATGGCAGAATGAATAGTATCATTATATCATAACTTGTGTCAACAAACCATTATAATGCCAACCACAGACTGTGACTACATGTGCAGTTGGTATGCAACTATTTCATTGTATCCATGAACAAAATGAGGGTCTTATCACTACATTTGTGATTACTAGCCTTGATATATGGTGAAAATTGATCTTTAATTAATCATTGTTTGATAAGGCAATATTTTTTATAACTTACCGTCTAATTTGTTGTCATGGTTTCACAACAACACCAAAGTAGCTGAGTTAGTAAATCAGAGCACATATGTGTACATGTGTACAGGGAGTCATCAAGGCTGACTGTCACACTTTACTATATACATAATGCTAGGTACTGTTGTGTTATTTAGGTTGTGCCTGTATTGTGCATACTTTAACTATATACATATATCATATGGACACTCCTTAAGAGATAACATGTACAATTCACCAAACTATGTACGTAACAACAATATTGCAATTTGGGGGTACATACAAAATGGTGCAGAGAACACAGAAAACTGCCCATGATAAAAATACCATTACTATAACTTTCAGCAAGGAACAACAAGGAAAAGCTCACTATGCAATCTTAGTTGAACATTGCCATTGTTTGGCCTGCGGCGTTTGTTTCCATTTACAATGACAATCACAAAATCCAAAAAATGTCTTATTTGTCTAACTTTAAATTTGAATTGGCTCCAATACAGTGCCAATACTAGTGAGGTATGTTTCCATACACGCTCCTGTCAGGACCCCCAGTGTATCCAGTGTGCTGTTACTATAGACAAGCAGTAAAATGAATATGGGAAACAGTTGCATGTCTGCATGCATAAACTTGCAAAGATCACTCTTATAGTCCCTTCATCCCTCAGGCAGCTGTAATTGATATATTTGAGGAAACAGCAGCAGCAATGAAAAGCTACTAACAGTAGACTCCATTCATATATCCCAAACCTGAGAGACCAGGCATTTATTTTCCTTCTGTGCTGGAAGCTCCCCGGCTTATATTCAAGACAATTGTTTATTTGAATGTGGCTTTCTGCTTACCAAATTAAATCATGAAGTACCTGTATTTAGATTACGTACTGTATGTTTAAATTCGCATTAGTGAAGGCAAATGTCATTGACAGCTCACAACAGCATGTTGTTGAATCTTGTTTATTTTATGGTGTACAGTAGTCCCTCCTGTCTCCTAGCAACATAGAAGTGCTGTGCATTATGTACCTAAATTATGGGAAGAAACTTGTCAACTCTCTTTGGTCTGAAATAAAACTGACCACTACAAAGAAATTTATGACAGTTTTGCTAATTAATTTTAATGGCCAACTGTGTGGAGAAGTCTCACATCACCTATTACAGCAGATTTGATATGTCACCACAAACACAAAACTACACTATCAAATTTCAGTGTCAAAATCAGCAAGGCTTTAGTGGTCTACTTTTGTTGGCTGCTTTTCTCAAGCCTAGTGGCGAGCCGTACATGCAGTCTGATGCCTTGATGGAGCTCTGGCCCATGGTTGTACGTGGCTGTACAGCTCCATGATGTTGAATAAAGGCTTGTGCTGTACATTTCCTTTCATTTTACCTAATTGTGAGCACTGAGTGCTTCATATCTAGACCTAATTCATCCCTACAAGTTCCTCTTTCATTTTGTGAAGAATTTGTTTCCCTCAACCATCCCCATGTATCCCTATTGAAGCTCACTTGATACTGTCAATGACAAAGCTATGGTCAGCGCTAACAAGGATGCTGTGAAAGACATTGTGGCAAACTTTATTGCACATTAATGGAATTACCTAATATAGAGTGCTAAAGCATGAATACCTTCTCTATTATTATCTCTTGCTTTTATTCTTACTAATATGGTAAAACATCCGGTCACCAACGATGATGTCATGGAGACCTTGTTGTTGTGTGAATCATTAGACAGCTGCTTCTTTGTGATGGGTGTAAACTAGGAGTGTTATTGGTCTTTGAGGATAAAATTTATACTTGTGTGAAATGGTTTGGGTACAGCACTATCATTCACCTTCTTGTGTTTTCATTCTTTGTTCTTCATGGTATTCTGTACATACGTACAAAATAATAACTTTCTGGAAAAAAAAAGTTTTATGTGTTACATGTTCTGTGTACTAATGTCAGCAACATGACCACCCCAGAGCCATAACTATTATCTTTATGGCATATGTGTGTGGGCTCTGGTGAGTAGGTTGAAGTATTTATAATATTGTATTTTATTCTGTAGCAAGGTGTGTGTGTGTATTTTGCACATTTAGGAACATGTACACAATAAGAAAGGGTACGTAATTCAAAGCAACCATTATAAATTGACAGCAGTATCTTCTCAACTGTTTAAGCCTATAGTGTTTTTTCTATCATACAACTTCTCTGCAAGGCTGCTCTTTTTCTTTTACGCATACATACACCTTCTTTAACTTGAAAGGATACTCTATTCCTGGTACCCTAGATGACTTGTTACCTTGCTTTTGATCATTCAATGTCCATATAATGTGGTTGGTAGGCCATTCAGACACTCCACAATCAAAACTGGCATCAAGAAGCCACTTCAGAGCAAGGCTTACCATTGCAGAAGATTAATACAGGCTATATACAGCCTTCATTTCTTGCATTCTGGCTACTTTGGCTTAAAGCACTTGCACAGACCGACATAGGTATTCACACTTTTTAATAAAGCAGTTTCACGAACCAGGTACATGTCCATTTGTAGTACCAACACTTGTGTATCATTTTAGATCAACCAGATTTTGTAAATTAGTCAAGACACTGAAATTCAAGGGTTTGGTTTAATTACTTAAAAATGCAACCTATTTTATATGTCCGATAGTTAGCTTAATGCTGGCTCTATCTCTTCAGTGGGAGGTTTGGTTGTCTCTTTTTTTTTTTTTGCTAAAGTCCACAAGTCATTTGACATTGGGTCGTGAGCTACAACCACATGGTCTGTGTACTAGTACACAGTTTGTTTGTATACACTTTTATTGTTGTATGTATATGTGTGTACACTTCAATTGCAACTTCCTCGGTATACAAATATCCTACACTATTGCAAAAAGCGTGATACTTTATTAAGTACTATATGCTTCATTATGGGTATAGCAAACTCCTTAATGTGCAAGCAGAATTGGTCAATTTCTACATTGAAAACAATGGTCTCCTCTAGTCTAAACAATTTACAATTATGATGCTTATTCATAGTTTACCTAAATTCCCTTCTCCATTTGTTGCCCATTTCATGATTGCAGTGAATTTTTATTTTTTTTTGAGTTTCCAATTATAGTGAGGCCAAACCTAACAAAGCTGCTTTGAAAGGCATTGCCATGGGTTCAATTATCAAAAACAAGTGACCTACAGCATTTGTATAGGCTTCAACTAAATACCTTATATGGTAAAACATGTAGTAAACTTGTGACATCATTAGTAATGATGTGTCATGAAGACTTTTCATCTCTTCCTTGTGCTTATTTCTTTTTATCCCGTTGCTAAGAAGCTGTTTCTTTGTGGCATATTTATGACAGTATTGGTCGGGTAAAATTTAACCCAAAAGTGCCTTCAGATTGATTTGAAACATTTTCGTCAAGTTGCTACAGAATTATGAAAAAAATTATTTAATGGAATTTTCTACTGACTGCATGCCTACCTGATGCATTCAGGCAAGCGTATCAGAAAAGTGGCTATAGCTACAGTCCTACTTCTTTCACAGAAACACTTCAAATTTATTTAAGAAGTTATATTGATAGCCATACAATACGTATACTATTGTATTACTTTTATCCTTCCATATACTAGAGCGGACATAGCACAGTACAGCTTTGTTCTCCAGGCATATACATTTCACAATGTTATTGCACCAACACATTGGAATACACATGCAGATAGTTGAGTGAGCTGTTCTCCATTGTAGACTTGATGTCACCTGCCACCAGGAAATGAACTGCTTGTAATGTTGTAGATGAGATGTCGCCTGCCACCAAGAAATAAACGTGGAATAGTATGCGAAGCGTATGTATGAAAGTAGACTATTGTTGTGAGATAGTCTGGTGTAGCTGTGTGTAAGTGAATCAGTCTGGCGGCTACTCCAGACATTGGTGCTGTTGGTGCGTATCAGTAGTTAAGTGGACAGCCCTTGTGCTTTTATGAACAGATCATGATCTCACTCATGAATAGCTATGAGAATTGTACACATGTGACTGGTAGCTAGTATAGCTTTTAATAGTGGTCATGAATTGGCCAAAAAATAAAGCCGGTTCACAAACAAGTATATAAGAAAAAACAATAGGAATTTTAGGGACAATGTAGTCATTAGCACCCATCACCTGTAACATCAGCCTGTACAAAGTGAAGATAAACATTATGAAGTACATGAGTCCTGGTAGGTGGTTCTTGGTTATCAGTTCACTGTTTATACCAACCCACGAATGCTTATTGTTTGTATCTCACTTAGTGGGATATCCATATGGGAGTTCAACTGCCCACATTGTCATCTGTGAGGGATGGTACAGCTTTATTGTATTGGTATTCATAAGGCCTCTAGGTGGATTTGCTTGCACTGATTTACAGAAGCTAATCATTGTTTAGGTAGCACAGTAATAAGCAGCAATGGCAGAGTGTACACATGAGAAGAGAAAGAAAATGAGAGAAGCAGTTTGTAAAATTGCATATGTATGTCTTCTCGTGGATTTGGAAAGCAGTATTAGTTTGGTCTCTTGCTTTGGTGGAAGTTCGTTTAAAAAAGAAAAAAAACATTGTTGTAATAGTTTTATATTTTCAGCCCAAAGAGGAGGTTACATTGCATGATGTAGGTTACAAGTTTAGTTTAATATGAAGACCATGAGTCAGCTCTGGCTTCTGTTGTGTTGTACTGAATAGTATCTCTACCCTTGTATGTTGCTATACATGTACATACAAAACTTCACTACTCTACACCAAATTGTTAAATAATTAAAATTATCCTAATAGAACATACATATCATCATCTGTGTAATGTGTACTGTTCGTAAACCGAAAATTAAAAATTAATGATATGTTTTGTTGTGGAGACTGTATGCATATCGTATACAAGGCCTACATGGTCCAGGGATGTACATAGGTTTAGAATAGTGGTGGCTATAAGAGACAGTTTTGAGTCCAGAAATGTGCAAGTCAGTCATTAATCTGTAGTGGTTGGTGAGTGGTAGCTATTTTATTTGAGTGCTGGTCGATGCCAAACGTTGTGGGCAGTCTTAAAAGAAATGTTTATGGCAACGTGTGTGCTTTCCACACTCTGCTTGCGTACACAGTAATGTAACTTAGCACTAAATACATCTATAGACCGTATATGTATGTACAACCTATCTTGCAGTTATGAACGCTTGAAAAACCTGATGTGTGGCTAGAGCAATGATTATGGCAGTGACTAATGATTCTGTCAATTTGTGACATATAATATGTAACCAGTTGCTGCCAGGTGAATTATAGAAACGACGGTATTGTCTTGACTATATTTGTGTGCGTGAGGAGTAGACTAACAAAGCAACTGTGAAATTGAACAACAAATTACATTTCGGAAGGCCATATTAATATGTAATTACATATTGATATTTCAACTTCACCTTCCTCATGTAATTCCTAATAGCATGCAGGAATTACATGCCCTGATCCATTCGGAAATTATAAAGCACTGAGCATGGTGTAATCTGTAATACGTGAATGTCCATATATGTGATAATCCATGCAGTTGCCTGTAGCTAAAATAAGAATCATACGTATTTCGTGCAGATTTCGGTTTAAACGTAGATGTTGTTACTTGAAACTGTACAATACAAAGTAATTTTTAATGTTTCAAAATACAAAATGACATGTCCTTGAATAATGTTTTGGTAATCAAGTGGAATAAATTCTGGCAATGATGTCTGTGGCTGTAGTTAGCAGAAACAAGGTGGTGGTGTTGGAAGTACTGTAGTGCAGGTAGTTGCATCTTCATCCTTCCCAGGCAAACTGCACAAGTCTTCTAATGGATCAGGTTGGTAAATGACCCGTACCAAGTTTTGTGTAATGGCACTGTTGCCACGACACACCTATGTGCCAGCAATACATATATACATACATAATACATTTGTTTGCACGTACATACAGATGTATTCATATAAGTGCAAACACGCATATACGTTTCTACATACCTACGTACGTGCGTATGTACATATATAAAAGATATGCACACATATTGTTATACAGCGTTACTGATGCTTACCCACTTCAGTGCTGCAATATTTAGTGAACCTTTGATTTCTCTTGTGTGTTTCTTGCATTTTTGCATATAAATGGTAGCATTTATGCTAGACGTTGGTCTTGATGTAAATCGTGTTAATTGTCTTGACATCTTTTTGCATCTTCCTTTAGCATTTGGCCACCTAGCAAACCTTATAGTGTAATTCTGGCTTTCTACAGCATCAAGGCATTTGGATTCTATTGCGTAGGTCACATTCTGACATAAGTTTCTATCTAAATCAACCTGTATATGTAATGAATGATTAGCATACATAATACGTAAACGGATGTTGCACTTACATCTTCTGCAGTAGCAGGGATATTCTGGAAGACAACAAGAACCAACACTAGAACCAAACTGGTCACTATCTGGTTGAAGGACATACTGATACTGGGAGTGTATGTTATACCAATATCAGGTGTTCTTGCTTTGAAGCTTATATAGTCTCAGTATGTAACACTTTGTTGGTTTCAATTGGGGGTTAACCACAAACAATATGGTGGTATAAATCCCATCAGGATAACTTCTTTAGGAATCAGGCTGAATAACTGAGAAATAGTGTTTAATCAAAACACATCAGCGTGTTCAATAGAAGGGGTAACCATGCCTTTCACCCTAGTATTTGGATTACCAAATTCCTGCATACAAAATCAGTTTCAGTTTACATGTTTTGGATAGTACCATCAGAGCTACAACATATGCAACTGTAAAATTTTGTATTTTAAAGTTGTGGCTACATTTTACTTCTTAATCACTGTGTGCTTAGTTTGTTAATGTCTATAAGTTTGTAATTTTCTTAGGTAGGTTTGATTTTAAACATGCAGATATGTATATGAATTTGGTCTTTGGATTGACACCATGTGTATGTTCTTTTATATGATATTTAACTGAATGCTCTTCAATAACTGTGTTAAATCATAGTATTATTTTGTGCATAGCCTAACTAGTCAAATAGATCCGGATGTCTGGAACAGTATGTAATTTCCTTACTTTATTTTTATGTTAGTTTCCTGACCTCACTTGTAAGTTGTGTTTGTTGTCAGTAAAGTAGCTAAGATGTGTTCTGTAAGCTAAAATTGGCAATGTTATGGACCTAAACTTTACTTGTCAAATGCACAAGTAAATCCTTACATGATTTACTGTGTGTCTTTTATACTGTCTAAAGAGAATAGTAGTATGACACTGAGAAACTTTAAGTGTATTTAAGTGACTAATAATATTATTAGTACAATGTGCGTACATGTGTATGCATACATGCTGCCATCCCTGGATTCAGTTTATGATTTCATCACAAAAAGGACATAGGGAAAATGTTTGATCTGTTGTTGCTAATTGTTGGGACTCATATGTGTATTCACTATTACCTATACATGTATTCACTAATAGTTACACTTTCAATAGTCTTAAGACCTATATACTTATCCCACTACCTATAATGATGTTTATGCAAATACAATCCCATTGTCTTGCAGTGATGAAATGGTTTACTTGTTCATACATTCCTGTCAATGGTTGCATCAAATACATATGATATGTATTGCAGCATATACAAACAGTGCCGCTTGCTTAACATTGGCATTTTATAGTCCACAAGATCGTAAAGAGCAATGGTAGTCTCTCCTTGTCATCAGTGACAGGAATTTGTGTGAAACATCTTCAATGCACACATGCTTGTGCTGCCTACGCTGCTATGTATACAAGTTCTGGTTAGATGCTATTGATTGTGAGGATTCACACCCCAATAACACGTTGCTGTCTTTTAATCTCTAGGTGGGTCATGTACTTTATTATGTTTTCTAATGCATATCTACACCTTCAGCCACAAGATAGTATAATTTTAAATAGTTGGGAGGTTTAACCAAAATGTATGTGTATATTCCAACAAAGCAATGATGTAATGAAATCACTAAATAGTGGCACACAAGCAACCATGGTAGCTATGAATAGGGATGTCTAATGGATTCTTAAGCATATTTAGCCACAGCATCCTGTAGAGTTTGAAAAATGCTGCAGACTGATGTATGGGTTGCCACATTTGCTTTTATAATAGCTAGTAATTGTTAATAAACAAAAAGTGATTCTCCATACTTCTCTATTGAACACCATTGGTAGCCATGGCACAAAACAAAATCAAGTGACATATGGGTGATTGTATGTCACTATTTGCATAGCTTACGGGGAAACTAATACAGGTGTTCAGGTTCATTTGCACCAACTGAAAACCACTCTATGGATAAACTGGAACACTGTTCTATGTGGCAATCAACTAAACTAGCCTGCTATCATCTTCCATACGTTTTCTAGGGGGATATCTAATATTGGGGGCTTACGCACACACCTAGCTACTCTAATCATGAGGAAACTCACCGGAAGAGCACTACCTTGACCACAGTGTTGGGCATAACACACTAATTTTGTAACGCATTGTGTAACATCGTTACTTAATGCAGTAACAAAGTAATATAATGATATCTAACACATAAGTAATGCATTACTAAAGTAGTGCATTACTACTCGTTACTGTAATGTTATTGCCTAACGAAGTACTAATGCGTTACTTAACTAGCACATTACTGTAATATTATTACCTAACGAAGTATCTTTATACATTGTGTAATACACAATATAACATATCAAGTCAATAAATCTAAGTCCTTGAAATTAGGTTAGGTAATTCTAAGGCTGCAGCACATGTTGCTGTCAGACCTTCAGTGCTGGTCACTGTAAAGTGTTAGTAATAAAGTAATATTACTAGTTACTTTTAAACTGAAGTAATATATGACATTGGCAACGAATAATAAGTAATACATTACTTTTTAAAAGTAGTGGCCCAACACTGCTCGACCAGAAAAATGTAGTGCCTAAATTGTTTCCAGGATGCGCCACTTCCATGTTCCTTTACAGTAGCATGTAGACAACTGAATTACTTTCAATAACAATACTAGGGTGATTCATAATAGGAATATCAAAACTTCACAAAATTTATGGAATTTCTTCTTCTGTAAATTTCATTAAGAGGTGACACAAGTATTTCAAATGTAGTATAAATAGAGTCTGTACGTTAAAAACAATTGTGTCATCAATTTGTATGCCACTTGAGATGTAAAACACTGTGTTTGTGACGGTGAAAATTTGTTAAAATGACGAAATCATTTTTACTGTGCAGCAGTTATACATGTGCAATAATGTTGCAAACTGTATGGAAAAACCGGTTATTAACTGGTATTGTCTAGGTCAAGCCAATTATTGGCTAAGAAGCCTTTAAACCAGTTTTTCCCACCCACTTGGTAAACCATAAATTACCCCTGCTGACAAGCGTTAACATCGTATCATAACCTCATGTAATAACTGTTATTGTAAGTCAGGATGTTGATGGTCACTTTGGTAGGATAAGTAGAATTCGGGGAAAACGGGAACGGGATGGGAACAGAAAGTGGGAATGGGAACGACCAATGGAAAATGCCAAATAAAGGTCATCATGCAATGTAGAGGTTGAGATAAAGGTTTAATTTTACAGCACAATATTTCTTTGCAGCATTATTCGTATTTTTTTTGCTAAAACTATTGAAACACTCTAATAGAGCAGTCACCTGCATTAGAATACTCTAATAGAACATTCAAAAATGTTTTGTTAACTATGCCCACAAGGGACCCCACATTGATAGCCTGTGAATTGATAGGCTATAGCTGTCATAGATTAGGTGCTAAGTCATCAATTTAGCTACTCCCTTGAAACCATAAAACTTACCCATTACAGCATGAATAAATTTACAAACGATTCTAATTAACTGATAGTGCCTGCAAATAGATGCGGGAAATTGGGAAAAAGTCACATGATAAATATGTGGTAGCTGCAGGATTTGTAGGTAGATGCATGGCTGCATTGAGAAGACTAAGGACAATATGAGCAGTCATGCATTGGGACTCCTTTTGGTGCCACTTCAGCTTGACAAGCATACCAGTGCTGCATGCGTACTCCCATCACATGACTTCTTAAATAGGTGCACTTTTCGAAGCCTATAATATGCACTGTCAGTTAACTAGAGCACTTTGTGAATCTCAGTTTTCATCAGTAGCTATCATTTTAATGTTTAATTGTTGAATATTTTAAAATGTTTATGGTTTCAAAAGGAGTAGCTAACTTACAATATTGATGACTTAGCTACTTAATCTATGACAGTTATAGTCCATCAATTCACAGGCCATCAATGTGAGTCTCTGGTGGGATAGTTAACAAAACATTCTTGACTGCTCTATTAGAGTATTTTAATGCAGATGACTGCTCTATTAGAGTGTTTTGATTGTTCTAGTGAAAGGATTCAAACAATGATGCTAAACAAACATTGTGCTGTAAAATCCAACTTGAACATTGTATGATGACCTTTATCAGGCATTTTCCATAGGTTGTTCCTGCTTTCTGTCCCGTTCCTGTTTTCCTCAAATTCTACATATCCACTTTGGTACCACCCTAAGGCTTCCATACAGGCATGTTGAGTACCATTGTGTCTGCTAATTTACAATCAGACATCCTGTAGAGCATTCAGCCTTTTAAAATCACCCTGTAGATTTGTAGATAGTTCAGCTATACATACTGTACAGGGTTCAATTGTGTAACAAGTCACCCTAATAGCTACATGATAATCATTTTATTGAGTTTCAACATTTTTATTTATTTATTTATTTTTATTTATTAAGGCTTTACAGCACAAGTGCTAAAGGTCTGTAGGACACCTGGTTACAACAAATACATAAATTTATGCGGATAGTAGTTTCCGACGATTCCTGCAGTAAACAAAAAAGGGAAGCCTTAAAGCTAACCATTAGACTGGTTTTGGGGGCTTGCAATTCCAAAATGAAGTGATATCTATACCAAAACAACCAAGTTGTGAAAACAGGTTGGCTGTTGTACTATACTTATACTTACATGTATGTGCATGTGAAATGCAATACATGAAATTTTTCCCAAATAAGCAAGACCACTGTTTAAACTTAGGCATAACACAAGAGAAGGCTTAAATAATGTACGACGACAAAATGGATAAGGATTTTTGTAAACAACCATTAAAACAGTAATGAATATACCATAGAGTTTGGTTGTTAGGCACATATTTGACATTTTTGTTACTATTATGTCTTTGTTAAGCACATGCATCTAATAAAATACCTCGCCGTGAGCATTCATGGATTAACTCTCTTGGGATGGTGTGATTTGCAGTCTTTACTTGTACCAATATTTCCATCATGTGGAGCATGAATTTTATGGTGCAGAAGACTATTTTGCTTGGTAAGCATAGCAATTATTGACCATATACCATGTGGAATTTCAATCCTTGCACCCTTTGTGTTCATCTGCATGCACAATTAAGTACTAGAAACAAGTATGCACTTATTATATGTGCACTAAGCAACTAGACTCTAGTACATACATGACTATGCATCTACCAATTGGTAACAGTGCACTTTGTTAGAACGGTCATTCATCTCCAATCTTATTATGTCACATATATGTAACCTGTTTTGTAGTGTTTCCTAATTTGATTAATCAATCAGTTTGATACTGTAGCCATGTACTCAGTTTCAAGTGCTGCCCTTTTCTACAAGACAGACTATGGTTTGTCATTCAACTGGAAACTCTATAGGATGGGCATATTAATATTTTCTCAGTGGGATCACATGTGTGTAACTGTGTGTATATTCAATATAAGTGGATATCATTTCTCAAGGTAATGTTTGTGATATACAGATCATTTGTTTGTTCCAATAGCTAACAAAGCACTAGATATATTATTTATTTGTTCCATAACTATCACTATATATGGTTGTGCTTTACCTGGTGCTTAAGTGAAATTTATTGTAAGATTTCAGTTTGTTGATATATAATTTTGTAGTATTATGTGTTACCATGGAGAGGTTGGTTTATACCTGACCACTAATGTGTTGAGATGTTGTTGAGAATCTGTTTAATAGTTCTATTGGGTGTAGCATACATACATACATGTGTAGGCTGCTTTCCATTGATTATAATGTTATTTTTATCTGTGCTTTTGGGATTACTCTCAGTCAGGTTTCCTGATGGTATTTGTATTATAGGAGCTAATTGGTTAGGTACTGAACAGATAACACAATGTTTAACCAGGCTGTAGGATCAGGTGTCCTACAGAGCTTCAACACTTGTGCTGTAAGATAAAACAATGCCCATTTGGTTCCATGTGAGGTACTTTGAGATAATAAGTCACTCTCTAGGACTCATATGGATAAAAATTATATGAAATTAACAAGGAGAATATATCCTGACTGCGTGGTAGGCGTTTGAGCATAAATTGGATGGCTGCAGGATCAAGGTCCAGTCACCTTTCTGTAACTTTTCTTAATATAACATCTTAAAACCTGGCTGTTTGACATGTAGGACCAGGTGTCTTACAGACCTTCAGCATTTGTACTGTGAAGCCATAAAACCTTAATAAATAAAATATGCTGCAAGACAAATAGTGCTGAATCCTTAATGGAATGGGAAGATTGTCCACCAGTTGACCAACTTGAACTCTGGTGGTTTTGTTACAGCAGGTGTCCAGTTTGTTTATTGTTTACTTGCCTGATGTCTTACAAGCTATAAAAATGCTTATAGCTGTGTTGGGCTTGAGGTTCAGATTGTAACTACGTAGCTACAGTATAGGTATGTATGTAAAAATGTAGGTGTTTTACCAGTTTGTTTTGTTAATGTTGAATTACACTAATGAGTTGTGTAAATGAAAGGAAGTTTGTTCACACAACTGTAAAAAATAGTTCTGTTTGTTTACTCAACCATAAAAATTATTTAACTATCACACACAGTGCCTTTTAAAATTGTTTACACATGGATGTAGTTACCAGTTAGTAAGGGAAGTTCCAATTGTTATCTCGTAGAAAGAACTCATTATTGTGACTTGTCAACCCACTTACGTAGCTATTTAATGAATACGTTTTTTTTTTGTTTTTGTTATTAATTGCAGAATTTTGTTGCCAACATAGGTAACACTGATGCATAGATGAGTGTCTGATGTAATTGTGAATAGGGTCAGACAGTCATGGTATTTGGTAGCAGAGATTGAAAAACTGTACATACATTAATGTAACACTTTTACTAGGGAAATCAAAGGAAAATCCAGTGTACATTGCTCATGTCCAAACTCATCAACTACATTCTTTGCCATGCTACAACTTCATTGGAATGCAGCCAGCAATGTCAGACCCTTTAAAAGTCTACCCAACACACCACATCACTTGCCCTTCACTACGTACATATTTCACATTGTATAATAGCCACAGTGCAGTTGTGATTGTGGGATATGATTTAAAAAAGAACACTACAAATCAACAAAACACACTATTTAGCCATACAGTACATATTATACAGTTCCACAATCACTGTACACCCTTTAAACAGACTTCACCAATCAATAAACAGCACACACTTCAGTAATTGTACCACACCTACTAGCAAAGTATGCATTAAAACGAAAATACAAACTATCCCTCACATGATTCTTCTTTGATAGTAAACACAACCTTGAGACTAGAATCACCAATTCCGCTGTTTTCTAACTGTGCACCACATGTTCCATCATCTTATATTTTCTCTACATATACTGTACCGCATCTACTAGCGAAGTACGCATTAGACGAAAATACAAACTAACACAACCACTCACATGATTCTTCTTTGATATTCGACACAACATTGAGACTATTCCACTGTATGCCATGTGTTCCATCGTCTTGTAGTCTCTGTACATCAATATCTTGACAACAAAACCTGTCTCAGTAAACAGCACCACTACAATTCACCTTGGAATTCACACTCCATTATGAGAGACATGTTCTTCACCATTTTCACATAGTCCAGTACAAAGGTCATACCATAGACTCTGGTTATTAGGCGCATGCGCTTATAATTTTTGGAGGAATTATTTGTGAAATTTACTATGCTTGTTAAGCGCATGCGCTTATAAATTACGGAAAGGAATTTCTGCTAGGAGGGAATTAGTTGTACCCACTACAGTTTTCAAGCGATTTGAACACCAGTTAATAGCTTGCTTCAGCCATGGAAACGGAAATCCTTAGAAGCCAGGTAGCAGTTACAGCTATCGTTATTACAGACGGCAGTATCTACTAGACATGGGCCTGGTGAGGCATCGAGTGTGCCATGACATGTCTGATTCATTCGGACAACAATTTTACGTAGTACGAGGTGGCAGAGGCAATTTCAACCATATGCACTTAACAAGCAGGTGTCTAGCATAAGTCTACCATATGCGCTTAACAGGAAATATGCGCTTAATAACCATGTATGCCTAATAACTGGAGTCTACGGTACCTCCTTTGCATCTCACACTCAAAACAAAAATTGGTTGTATAGGTTTTGAATACAAATTGCAAACTGTATGTAGTAAGGAAGTCGCTAACCAGGAAGTGTTATGTAATGGTCGGTAACGCGGACATCAGTAAACTGTAACACAGACGTGTTCAGGATTTGCCTGATATGTACACCCTTGCCTTCAGGCATTGCATGCCCTTGGGCATTGGGTGTACATATTAGGCAAACCTCTCACTGACATGTTACAACTATAACTTACATACCTCAACGTAGTGTCGACATCCTTGCCAATAATAGCATGTACAAGTAACTTGGTCATTTCTATGCTGGCAACCTCTACTTTCTCCAGCAAGTAGAAACCCAGTAAGATCTGGGGTATACAATCACTGGTATGGTAGCTCATGTAGACTCTGTGTGTGTATGTGTTGTCTCTTGGTTGGTCTTTGCACTTTTACCATGTAAACATCTAGTTGTATGGATTTTATTTTTATTTGCAAGTGTTTTCTCGGAATTTCCTGTATGCTTTGCTCACTAGACCATTAGTTGCTGTCTATTGTGTATCATAACAGAATGTGATGTAACATACATACCAATAGTGCCAGGCCCTGTGTGGGTAGTTGATACCTCAGACTTTCTTGCTACCTAGTGGAATTGGGATTTGTGTGTGTGTGCATGTAATGTATATGATTAGATGTGTTCATACATTTCAAATGGTGAACAATTGTTAGTAGTGGTATGTATGTTGATGAACAAAACTAATTAAAGATTTAGAAATCACCATCTTGCTTACCATACAGGAATGAATCGACTATAGTTACATATGCTAAGGCAAGAAAAAGTACAAGGCTTTATGAGTTTTGACAGTTTCATTTTTCCTGGTGTATGCATTTTATTTTACCAACTGTTCCTTGTAAAACATGTTCCTCATTTCCTATTCTTCTGTTGATCTGTCTTTCCTTACTGGCAAGTGAGGAATTATGTGTGAGAAATGCAACTTTTTGTGTCATTATATTTTATTGGGTTCAAGACAAAAATGATATAGCTGATCAACCAACAAAGGGACAAATTAACATTTATTTGCAATACAGTAGTTTTGTTACTATGGTGAAATAGTTGATGATGAGGAATTTACAATCACTGTATGGTGATGTGATGGGAAGTTAATTTGACACTAAATGTTTGTTTTCCTGATGTAAGTAATTTACTTAGTTGCTAAGGGACAAAGCAGTATGACTAAAGAAGTGTAAACGTAATCCTTAAAAGTTTGTAACAAAATTAACCATCACTTGTTACAAGTATTGTGAGTATCAAGGGCATCAGAGTAGGTGCGACCAGTAGAGCCTCTACTGAAGTAAGAAAAAACCTTCAAACTTGATGAAGCCAAAATTGAAGTAGTGAACATGCAATACTTACCATTAATTTAATGACAACATTTGATAAAGACAACACTTAATCTAACCTGTCTTTCACCCAAAACAGCTTCTTGTCCACTTTGTCTGTATGAAGTGCCTCTAAAAATAATTAGTTATATTTAGCTTTGGCTATGTTTGTTTGTGTTACTTTGAAAACATTTCTTGTTAATAGGTAAGTAAAAATAGTAATACAGAGGTGCTTCTTGGTCGGTGTCCAGTTTTATCCCTAAAATTGAACACTTGACAGGTAGCTATAGCTAACACCTTACGCACAGTGTTTCAGTCCTCCAAATAGCATCTCAAAATACTCCCCCAAAATCCAGCCTCCTCTACGACTGAGCCTTACTACTTTGTCTTTTGCTCTGATCCCCCTGGTGAGTAAGCTCATTTTTTATTGTTTATCAACTGTCACAAGAGTAATGTTATTAGTTTGTCCATTGCAATATTATATCTTTCTTTGTATTTTAAAAGTTCAGTAAAATACTAGAAATACAAATCACATTTATGTGTAATAAAAATCAGTGTACAGTAACTGCATAGTTATCTATTTCTTTGCCTGAGCAACTGGTATGGATGTAATTGTCTTATTCTTCTGTTATTGGGATTGTTACAGCATTGTCAAGAGATACTGATCCAATCTTGAACTTGCGAGGTATCCCACACACCTATAGAGAAAATATACATAATTGCAAATACCAAAATAATACACTCTTATACTGGCAAACCTAACATTGTATAGACCTCATGTCAAGCTAATATCAGGCATATTATAATGTGTGTTTCATGGCCTCTTAATAATGTGCCATTAAAAATGGTTCAGTGACTCATGTTGATCATATCTATAGAGTGTTTGTTTAACATTCATACTTACCGCTTTTAATGCATCTGCATTCAATGTAGCTGTAAATCCTCTTATAGGACCTTCACAGAATGTCGTGTGAACAGTTGCTGTGACGTTTCTGTCTTCATTTCTGGATATCCGCTTTAGTCGCCTGACAGCTCTGTTACAAAATGTTTCACCTCTGGATTCTCTGTTAAACTTCCGATGTAAGATTATGCACCTTCGATCTTCTGTTAGAAAATATTTATCTATTGCTCCATAAACATCCTGACAAAAGTTTTCAAAGACTTGAGGTAGATCTGGACAACCCTATTAAAATATTACATCTTGCTAATATTAAGCTATGCTGGCAAGCTGAGAAACACTTACGGTATTGCTATCTCCAATGGTGCCCACTTCACCACAATTAGAAGTAGTCTGACAAGAAGCTTGTAGTAGTACTTCCAATACCAGTATAGCTGCAACCAGGTAGTTAATCATTGTGACTCTATACGCTTCATAAAAGCTGTCACCACTGCCAGGTCTTTTATAGCCATGCAGTTAGTAGCTGTATCTTGTGACATCACAAGTGTTTCCTACTTTCATTATTCACACCTGGTCTAGTTGGTGGATATGAATTGCAACTTAGTGTACACATTCCCCTGTAAATTTAGTAAATAAAGACATACACATTGTCTGTACAAAAAGGTTTCACCTGATGTTTGTCTGTATACATATCCATATTCTGAGTAATACACATCATGTGATTTCTCTTCCATAATTGTGAACAGGGCAGGGTTGGGGGTAACGTGTTACACGGGTAATGCATTGTGTAGTACATCACACAATGGATATTACTTTCGGCGGAAATTGTACGTAATGTGCTAATTTCTTTTGATGCACATTGTACCTGGTTGTATTTTGTGTCCATAAATTTATGCATGAATAATGAGTGATAATGTATGGGGTGTCCTTGATACAAAGATAATAGTACAATGCAGTATGTATGGTTTTGTGGCTGAAATTCTTTTTTAAAAAAGGTGTCTATGCATTACCTTGTAGGGCTGGGAGCTTGTGTTTAGTGGGTTGGGCTTACTTTATAGCTTGCAATAAATGGGATAAAATAACTAAGAGTAATATGTATGAAATCCAGCATGTTATGTTACTTAGAAATAACAAATGATATATGTGACAAGTTACAGTAACAACTCCGTTTTATGTACAGTACATACCAAACTATTTAATTAACAACTGTAAGCACAAATACTATTTTCAACTTTGTCATGCATCAATATTATAGTTAAAATATCAAATTTGTGGTCAAGATTTAATACTTGAATGGCTCTCAGTGTTGTTATTGTGAACTTCGAGTTTGGTGAATCTTAACAGCCAAACATTTTATTGTAGTTGTAGTTTTTTTATATGGAATCTGAATTGGAATCACTTGCGAAAACTACATAGTTGGCATATGTACATACTCCTTACAAATTCTTTCATTTCCTGGACAATTTTGTACATATAGTCTTACATTATATTATGACATATAAAATAATGTTTCATAAGTGTTAGTGTCCATATACAACTTTTATCATGCTGACCACTGGTGTAGCCTTACTGTCCATGTGTTACTATAATAGAAGCTGTTTATGTGTTTTGAGAGGCCATATGAAAAAAATTACATACATCCCTCTTCTTACATGAGCATGGCACAGACACAAATATTCTTGCAGCAATTGGCTGTACCAATAGAGCATAAAGTATATTGTACGTCATTATTGTGTGTAGACTAGTATGAAGTGATATCATTTGATATTTGTACACTGTCTGAACACACTGTTCTAGCAGACAAAGGTGCCATTACTCTTTTCAGACAACTAAATGTACTCATTAAGACATTGCACTAAAATACTAAAAGACACCATTACAGTTCATGTCACACTATTGACCAGGTTATTACAGTGTAACATATGTTTAAATATAATATGTAACACTTTCAGACCTCAGATCAAAGGAATTCCAGAGGATACATTTGCCATGTATACCTCAACACAGGGAGACATCTAAATGTACACCGGTGTACATTGAAATGTATCACGGGAAAGTGGTTGCACTTCTAAAAGAGCAAGCTACTTTCATCAAAGCAAGTATGGCCTTGATGTGGATGAGGTAGTGGTATCACCCTCTGTTTGTTTTATACAAAGTGTTGCCAGAAGCAGCAGTCAAATGAAGGCGTTTTGGTATCCTTACTGTTCTACAAGTTGGAAAATGTTACTTAAAGGTGAGAACTAGTCCTACAGTGCATTCTCAAGCGTTTCGGCATGTATTTTGAATGTGGACATGGCCCACATTATGGATGACACGAGTTAGCCACTCTATAATGAAGCTTATGCCTTTAGGTCTTTAATATACGTTGTGATTAGTCTTTAAACAATGCGAAAGCATTAAAACACTTGTAACTTCCCCGAAATTTGTCCTACTCAACTTTCCACAATATCCGTAGGACTCATCCGTTTATTATAACAATCGTAGCTACAACATTACTTGCTGCCTAACCATAATTGAATCTTTTAGGCATGCATATATAATGAATCCAGTGATTCCACTCGTATTGGCGGAAATGTTACATATTAACTGTAACATGGGCACTCATGATTTGCCAGAAATGTATGCCCGCAGTCCTTGGGCTGTGCCCTCGGACTTTGGACATACATTTCTGGCAAATCACTTGTGCCCATGTTACAACTATAAAATGTAAACTGGTAAACAGTATCAGCTTGTTTGTGTTATAAAGTAGAGGGTGAAGTGCAACTCATTGATTATAGCTAGGCATGGAAGTCCCTATGTCATGTCAATGTTTATTACTACTCTATTAAAGTATTTTGATCAAATATTTGTTATACGTACATACTCAGTTTTGGTGTTGTAATATTACAACTTTCTGTAGGCATGACAAACACTAAAAAAAGTATCTTAAAATTGCCTAAAATACACGAAAGTAGTACTACCCTTTGAGCACTCTATAAATGTTCTAAAATTTTGAGGTGATCAGATTTCTTATGCACATTAATTTGTTTTATAATAGATTTTGTACAATGAAGTAAAGCACAAAAGAGAATTTTACAAAGTTTTGTTCAAATGTATGTCAGGAGTGGCTGGGATTATTATATTCACTTGGATTTTGGTATGCCCTATTTGGCAGGCAATGCCACATTAAAATAGCTATATGGAGAATGGAGCACGGAGCCACATATGTATGTATATAAGTAGCTTTTTTTTCTTCCCGTTAATGTAGCATATTGAGTTTCTTGACTGCAAAATTTATTACTTATCTAAATCACAAGCATTTGTTGTACTTGATGATATAACAACTACCTTTGAATCCTCTTAAATTTAAAGCTATAATAACTGCTATAGTTTACAGATTTCTTTTAGAACTATAAGGCTAAGCAGGTATACAAGCCTATCATAAAAGTGATAAATGCATTGCAGCAATTCATGTATACATATAGGTTAATTTATTCTTGATGCTCTGTAGTCCAATGCCACATGTTGTTGTACTTATCGTCGAAGACCTATTTGTTGTTGTTGCAGTTCTGTTATTTGCAATCCATCTTTTTGACACATCTGTGAAGCAAAAGGAAACTATTAATGCCATTAATGTGTAATACAAAATAATGTATGTATCTATGGTTACCATTGTTACTACCGTTACCTATGTTACCACTGCCATCATAGCCATGATAACATATCACTACAAAATGATGTCATAATGCATTGTAAGGACAAGATATGCATAGATCCACCTTGTATTTATCTATGCTACTGTGTAGAAGGCTAGGAGCAAGACGTTATAATGTTTATAGCTAGCATTATTAACTTACAAAACGTAAAGATCTTTCATTAAGTCTTGCTACAAGCTTTACTTCATCTTCAGTGGTTGTACAGCTTTCTGTTGCTGAAAAGAATCGTTCGTCATCATGTGTTCTCCGTTCTTGAGCTCTCTGTGTTCTTCTTTGTAGTTTTTGCCTTAATCGTTTACACCGAGCTTGCTTTTTCCTTAGAGAACTTGGGCTTGTTATGTTTATGCTGTGTGGAGTACCTTGTACAATGTCTATATTTTGACATGCATCAGCATGTTGAGTAGTAACATTCTCTTTGTCATACTCCACAAACTTTATTGCTGAATTGGTGCAGGCCTGTATAAGAAAGAGTATGTAGTTAAGTGATGAAAAGATGCTTTTCGATATTCATATGTACCTTAAGGTAAGCAGGTCTGTTCATTCTGAAGATAATCTGCTTAAAGCTGTGTATTATTACTGCTGAGTGAACTTTAGCAGAGTTATCAGTGTACCCTTCTACAGTATCTTTGATTTTATCCAATTCTGTTGCATCTGTGACTTTATATCCAAATATAAATGTGGGGTATTCCTCAGTTATTGCTGGTAAACTACAGTGAGGGCTTGTACTGCTGAAGTCTTGTTCTGTGTTATTAGTGACATCTCTTTTGTTAGTGACAGATGTGTCATAGTTTGGCTTGATAGCTTCCACCTCTGGCTCCTTGCATACCTGCGTACATAAGTGTATACATTATATGCCTATTGAACTGTTAAGTTATATTTGCAAATGTGTGCATGTGCTTACCAGTTCAAGAGCTTTAACGTTCATCATAATTCTCAGTGTTAATGATGTGCTCCTCCTTGCTGCATAGCGGTATTTAAAGAACACGGCGTCATCATTCAGTTTCTCTTGTTCCATATTGCTAATGATATTGTACAGGTCGGTGTTAGATGCACTAGGCTTGAGAACAATAGAGTAGTCTTCACCAGTGTATGGCTCAGTAAGAATGAGTTTGGAGCAGTCAACAGTATCTTCCTCTGTGACATCACCAGAACCGTCAGTAAGCTCTGGTGTTGTTGGATAGTCTGGTATGATTAACTCTACTCTGCTGTCCATGCACACCTACAACAATTCCATGAAATTACTTAATTACAGTACATACTAGTACAGTAGCAACTTACCAAATATAGTGCTTGCGTTGATAGGGTACCTTGTAATCCTACATTTTCTAATAGCTCCAACTGGCTCTTTACTGAAGTGTCATGGACATTGATAGTATTCATTTCCAGAGACCACTGGTACAGATGTGCTATTCTCATCACATATTCAGCATCCTGGTAGCTTTTGGGGTCTTTCAATATCACCAGGTATCTGTCTTGATTGTCCTTTCCTTGATTGACATCTTTGATCTTATCACAGGTGAGTAGTGGGGCTCCTGATACAATCCCCAAGATGACTGTGAAAGTGATTGCAGTGATCAAGTGATTCATCTTCTTGAAGGGAAAATAGAATTTTGATTTGTTCTTCTTTGGATTATTCTGTAGTTTATATAGGTATCATGCAGCCATAAAATAAGAATTTGTATGATTTCAGAAACCATGTTAGTGGTGTCCTATGATGCATGAAAGTCTGATCAATGGAAGAGTATCACATTCTGTTGCTATGGAGATTGAAATTCTCAGAAAATAGGTACATGGCCCATAATGAAAATTTTAAGAAATGGCAAAGATGCATTTCCACTCTTTTTAAATGTTTAATGCACTCTTATACATCCATAGCTACACTTTTTAGGTGCATCACTCATGCAGTGTGACCTCTATACTTTGCACTCATGTCACACACATCAGCCATTAGCAATGATTGAATATTTAGCTGACTCAAATAATATTCAAAACAGTTTCAGGCCCAAGTTTGTGCTTAGGTCATATTTTTTAGTTTCTCATCCACAAGATCACATGACTCAGAATGCAGCTAATCTACATAGCTAGTTACTATCTTTAGAAGTATTCAAGTTTATATATGATCTTATCTTATAATCATTAGTTGTAATTACTGCTTTCTCATTGGTAGACCATACTGTGTACTAATCATGTAGTACTCCAATTTGTTGAACTACTGTATATAGGTGAACTACTTGGCATTGGTAGGAAGTAGACAGTGAATTGCTAAGTTGTAGCAACACTATAGTTACTGACGTACCAATTACATGGGTCAATATATCCCACTAAATTTCACCATAATATTGTATACTTTGTTCACTTCAAAGCAGTCAGTGTAATTGCATTTTTTGGTTGCTTTAACTGATAAACAGAAGTATGTCTATCTCAAGCTATTGACAATACTGATGATACAATTGCTTTCTTTACTAGTAGACATACAACTATAAGAAAAGTTGGAAACTGAATTAAACTAGAGTAGGGACAACAGTACCCAGTACTGAAACAAGCTGGATATGTAATGTTTAATTACTATAAAACAATAATAGTGAATATCCTTACTGTGCTGTGGATGCAGTAGGGATATTCGCTTCTTTTCTGTACTGTTTATTGGGTACTATTGTCCCTACTCTAGTTTAAAGTTTAAAAATTCTTATTTTTTTTCTATTTGTTTATAGACTTTTTTGTAAACTCATGACCACTAATACCTTCACATGTCACAGGAAGAATGCATTTAGACATGCAAGCAGTTAGCAAAACTTTGCCTGTTATTTAATTGCACACATAGTCACATACATATTGTTATATACACTATATTTCCTGTCTACTTCATTCATATGTTTTGTGTATGCCATTCTACAAGTAGTCCATTTCCAGGTAGCAGGCAATATCTTGTCTACAATGGGGAAAACTGACTGTACAACTTTGAAACACGTGTATTCCAATATGTTGGCGCAATAATATTGTGTAACCTGTATGCCTGTAGGTCGAAACCCTACCATGCTTGACTGATGGCTATAATGAAAAGTAAGACATAGTCATGCATTAATATGTTTCCGAAGGTTTCTTCTTAAGTGAATGTTAAGTGCTTCTGTGAAAGAAATAGAGCTATAGCTGCAGCCAGTTTTCTGTTACACTTGACTGAACTCATTAGGCACAGGTAGTAGAAAATTCCATTAAATATTGATTTTTTTACAATGAATTTTGTAGTAACTTGTCAAAAGCATTTTACATTGATTTGAAGGCACTTTGGGCTTGGTTTGACCTAACCAATACTGCAACATCATTGTGAGGGAAGTCAAGATAACTAGGCTTTTGGGTTATATTTTATCATGGACCATGCCCAACTTTCCTCATCCCTACTATACAGTACTACCATACGGCATGATGTGAATTTCTTCAGTACTAGTCATTCTATAACCATCAGTATAGCAGTGATTTTCCTTATGCAAAACTCTTTATGAAATACTAACCTTATTTCAATTTAAAATCATATTATATTGAATTTTACACTGTGCATGTACTTGCACTATTTTAAAAAGTGATTGTGCAATACAGTGATATGTTTGTAGATGTATGGTTAGTCAGTAAATCTGATGATGCCACATAGTCCATTGTTGTACGAACTAACATGTAGTGTCTGTTCCGCCAAACTTTCTAACTGTGTCTTCTTTTTTGCACATCTGTAAAACAAAACAATGTATGTAATATAATATTTTGAGATATGTGCATGGATGTATATATTGCTAGATACTTACCCATTGATGAGATTTTCTATTGAGCCATACATGGAGAGTTACCTTTCCATCCATGGTTTCATTTTCATCCATGGTTTCACAACCTTCTTCAAAAACAAATGCCCAAAATTTGTTTGGTTTTCTCTTTACTTTTTCCTGTAGTTTTTCTTTCAGGTTCTCACATCGATTTTTATTGTTCTGATGTGAATTTCACTTCTTGATCTCTACACTGAATAGTGCAGTACTGTTTTCAACTGAATCTTTTTTACATGAAGATTTATAAGTATTTTTACTATTAGAAGTCGTGTTAATACTGGGATAATACTCCACACATTGAATTGCACAATCTGTACATGCCTGCACATAGAAAAAAATGTTTACTAATTGTGTCACTTATAAGAACATGTAATTACAGGCATATAATGCACCCTTTTAAGTAAGCTAAAGAATTGGTATTACATACCTTAAGGTAAGTAGCTCCATTGATGGTAAAGATTATTGTATATTCTCCTGGTACTACTGTTGCTAATTTGATATTGCCTTGCACCAGCTTGTTTGCAATTGCACTCACATTTGTTCCATTTTTATATACAAATTTGTAAGTGCCACTTCCATCATGATTATTTCCTGTCAAACTGCAATGGACGCTTTGGTCCCCATAGTCAGGATCCCTCGGATTAGGCAACTGAATTATACCCGACTGAGTATCCATCTCAGTTGTTATAGACTTTACCCTGTTGTCCATGCATACCTACATGTGCATCAACAATAAATCATGATCAACAACACATCATCCATCATTTCTGTTGATGTTTTGTACATCTCATGCTACGTAACTTACCAAGTGTAGTGCTTGCTTTGATAGGTTTCCTATTAATTCATTTCCAAGTCGAGATTGCTCCAACTTGCTGATGATTTCTGAAGAATCAGTCATATTTAAGGACATCTGGTGTTTCTCTACTATCTCTATCACATCTTCAGCATCTCTGCAATTCTCCAATGTCACCTTGTATCTGGTGGTGAAATTCTCTTCTTGTACACCCTGTATTTTATCACAGGTGAGTAGTAGGGCTCCTGATACAATCCCCAAGATGAATGTGAAAGTGATTGTAATGATCAAGTGATTCATCTTGAAAGAGAAAACAATACAGAAGTATTTATTTTGCTTTGTAGCTCCTTTTCTTACTTTCAAATATGAAATTTGTTGCTGTTTGTATGAAGTATGCCAGTTTTATACAAGCAGATTGCAGCCATACAGCAGTACCTCTTAGAAAAGCAACTTTGCGACTATTATAAGGAATTGAATTTATGACACATGAAGGTTGAAGGGTTACCTGCTTCTTGGAAATCAGAGGAGGTTGGTCACGCATCATGATGTATTGATGTGTGTTATTGCACAACCAAAAATGGTGTTTGAAATTGGTGTTGGTATTTTCTACCCTTTTCATCACATCCACACGAACTGTTCATGGTGTAACCTTTGTTTCTTGGCTAAGAAAGCCACACAACATGCTTCGTGGCTGAAAGAATAGTGCTAGGAACCATAATTTATTGATACTAATTCGCACATTAGAGTACTTTATATCGATACTGAGGTGTTGGGGTTGAATGGGTTGAACTTTTCTTTGAGATCACAAGATGTTTGATGACGCGTGTCTAACCTCCTCTGTTGGAAATGTAGATGGCAAAATAACAGAATCTTGCAAATGGCAGACTTTCGCTCAGCCAGTCACATATGCTTGCATGACTTGAAACATTACTGAGCTGATTTTCAATGTCTAACTTTATAATATGTCTTCCATTTTGTTGTATATTCAGTAACTGTGTGTGACTCGTACATGACATTATGAGCATTGTGTTGTATAGGTTTATAGTAGCTGCAACTTAAATGTAGTTGAGTAAAGTATTACCATGTGCTCAGTATGTCTTGCTATTGCTATTTATAGGCCAAAGGTTATGACACTTCTCAACATGTTTTAGCAAGCTTTGGAGGTGCTGGTGGACAGCATGCTTGTGCCATTGCACGGAGCCTGGGAATGTCAACCATTTTTGTACACAGGTGTGTGTAATATGTACTGGTATATGTGAGGACGATGTACTACAAGTTTTTATGTTATTAGATATTCAGGTATTCTTTCTGCTTATGGACTTGCCCTAGCTGATGTTGTACATGAAGCACAAGAACCATGCTCCAAGATTTATGATGGTATGTGCATTATTATAGTAGCTGTGTAACATAGGGTTAGTTGCAGTGGTTTGCTTAGTTTAATTTTTGCGGGTTTGCTCTTGTCACTATTGCATCATATTCAGTGGCTAATGTTTGTACTTAGAATAGTATGTTTTTTGCAGTATTTGATGTAATATTACAACATCTTACAGTTTCATCGTTCCATTACATTGACAAGCACATTGACTTGCTTATTCAGGAATGCTATACATCACTTCTTTCACAAGGGTTTACTCAGTGAGTAGTATAATCAGTTAATATACAGTGACACATTTATTGCTCTTTTTATGAGAGTTTAACATTACCAAGCCACAAATCACTAAGACATTAGTATTGTGTATGTATGTGGATCACAGATGGGTTAGTGTAGTACAGTTGGATCACAGATGGGTTAGTGTAGTACAGTTGGATCACAGATGGGTTAGTGTAGTACAGTTGGATCACAGATGGGTTAGTGTAGTACAGTTGGATCACAGATGGGTTAGTGTAGTACAGTTGGATCACAGATGGGTTAGTGTAGTACAGTTGGATCACAGATGGGTTAGTGTAGTACAGTTGGATCACAGATGGGTTAGTGTAGTACAGTTGGATCACAGATGGGTTAGTGTAGTACAGTTGGATCACAGATGGGTTAGTGTAGTACAGTTGGATCACAGATGGGTTAGTGTAGTACAGTTGGATCACAGATGGGTTAGTGTAGTACAGTTGGATCACAGATGGGTTAGTGTAGTACAGTTGGATCACAGATGGGTTAGTGTAGTACAGTAGCTTACATTATTACAAAATTATCCAACATTATGCTAAAATTATTTTGTTGAAGGAAGTGATATAATCAGACTGTTGGCTAATGTCTTTTCCATGAAAACTCAATTGTTTTTCTTAGAGAGGAAGTTACAGTTACCCCCTACCTACACATGAGGTATGACAAGACAGACTGTGCATTAATGTGTACAGCAGATAAAGATATTCATAACACTGTAAGTCTGGACTAGTCATGATTAGTGTAATCAATGGGACTTTTTCTTCAGGCTAGTGGTTAGTTAAGTAGATTGTGGTCATAGGCTACATATTTTGCATGCATATAACTTCTCTACACTGTTACAACTAAGATGGCAAAACAGATAGAATCCTTTTTCAAAAACTAGCATAGTAGATATACTTTTATTGCTTGATTTGAGAATGTTTGAGCGCAAATCATCACAAAGAGGTTTTTCACATTACTACATATTACAGAATGAGGTATTTTGATTTTTTTTAGAGTCAGTATTGTATGCAAATTAGATTTCTTGTGGCAGTAATGACTTAAATGTTCATTTAGTAATTGTTTATGTTGTTTTATAGGAATCCTGTTGTAAATATGGTGACTTCAAAACAGCTTTCACTAAAAGGTAAAATTTGCTATGTCTGCATTTTGGACGTCTGTTTCTTTCAAGCATCTTTCACCCTGATAGCTAATGTAACCAGTAGGACCTTTTGCTCCATGGTTTAAGGAACTGCACAGAATTGTTAGATACATACTATCAAGAGTTTTTTATTTTACTTGTACATATATATCTGTGCAGTTTAAGCAGGTTGCACCAATACTATACACCCATTGGCTAAGCAAACTTACTGTATGTAATTAGTTACATATTGTGCTGTTGTTGTTAACAGATATCAGAGAGAATTTGGTTTTACCATCCCATCCCGAGAGATTGTAGTGGATGATATAAGAGTAAGGGGAACAGGAAAAGCTTGTGCGCATAATCCTGTCATCGTGACTACACCAGAAACTGATGCACCTAAAGCAACTAAAGTAAGTGATATGATTTAATGCTGTCCAGTGGTGGTACGTTCCATACATCAGTCGAAAGCAAACAAATATAACTACCTTTCATGCAATTTATTTACTTTATTGGCTATCCTTGCAATTGTTAACAGCAGTATTTAATTTACTTCTTGTGTATGTATCCATGTATTGTTTGTTGTTTCTCAGGTTACCAAGTGCTATTTTGATGATGGATTTTACGATACTAATGTTTACTTTTATGATGGCCTGACATATGGTCACATCATGTCAGGTCCTGCCATTATTATTGATGATAACAGGTACTAACATATGATTGTGTTAGGTGTGTTACATAGTAATCATACACTTTGTTTAGTACAATACTGATTGAACCAAAGTGTACAGCAACCATCACCGCACATGGAGATGTCTGTATTAAGGTATTAAATTGTGATGTTTTGTATCAGTGTCCTGTAGTTTGAATACAGATTTTACCTAAATGCTACTGTGGTAGAAGAATATTAGAATATATAGCCCAACAAATAAGCGTCCATTTACAGCAGAGAGATCATTATTTTCCTGGAAATTAGTAGTCTGGTTGATACAAAACATCACTAGCGGTCTGGTGGTCTGGTTGATAATTGTTCACTTGTGCCACATCAGTACATTAGTCATTCAACTTACTAGCTGTGTAAAGTCACAAATTGCCTGTGTGGGATGGATGTATATATTTATTGCAATAGATCATGATAATGCACACAGTAGTGTCAAGGACTGTCAAATAGAATGATGATTCCTGTGTATCTACCAATTGACATACTGTTTAGTAACGTCTAAACCAAAACAGCCAGGTAGTAAAAAAGAGTGCGAGCCTCCAAAAGGGTCAGGGTGAAAAAAGATGTGAAATCAAAGGTGGTGGCCAAAAAATGGCTGTGATGGTAGGTTAATGGCAAAACATTTTATAACGACAATTCAGGTAAATTTGTGTTGCCTCCTCCAAGTTTCACTAGGATTCGGCACCAAATTCACCTGAATTGTCGTTATTAAAATTTTTGCCATTAACCTACCATCACTTTTAATTTCACATCTTTTTTCACCCTATATGGGATAGTTTCTAGCTGATCTTTCTTCAGGGTGACTGCTCTATTAGAGTATCTTGGTATTGCACTTGCTACGCCAAGTTGAATTTTGTTTTGTAACTCTGTGGCTTTAAGTCTGATTCTTCTGCACCATTGAAGATGATTACTCCATGTGTACAGCGATTTTCAGAGCATTACTCCAAGCAGTTTTTCTAGTAGGCGTGGCAAGTAGTCGTTTTTTTATCAGCTAATCTCGATTGTGTAATTGTTACACACTGTTGATCTTTTTGTTGTATCTTCGTGGTTTCTAGCTCGATTTCTTTCAAACCACAAAAGGTTTACGAACAGTAATTACTAATCCTAAGACATTGTATTTATTCAAATTTTTATGAGTTTTACAATTATTAATATAAGGTTTGAGGTTCAATAGTTAACCTATTCACACACCGATTTTCGGCTTCTTCCCATAAGCGGTTTACCCTGTATGCGTGACAACATATTATTGGTGTTATTTTTTATGAATAACTGCTAATAACTCCTTCACTGTTTATCATATTTCAGCCAAACTTGGTACCAAGGTGCGCCTTTGTACCCCCCTTTTGTGTGCCGAATTTCAAGGCAATCAGATATGGCCTTCACGTTTTATGGCAGTTTTTGTAAGTGTGCAAAAAGAGGAAGAAAATTTTATAAGGAAGAAACTAAGCCAATTTTTGAAGTTGCATATCTCGGGAATACCTAAGTGATTTTGCTGAAATTTGGAATATGGAATACTGACGTTGGCAGGCGTGTCCACAGCAAAAATTGTTTCATTTTGTAAAGACAGCATGGAGATATGAATGCATGAAAATCATGTTTTCTTTCTTCCTGTCAATATACTCACGGTGTTGCATGCCGGCTTCATGGGCCGCACGACATACCGTGTGTCTTGATCTGAGGCACTGGCTATATAATAGTGAATTATCACTACAATAAAGAAAGATGACGGAAGAGGTGCATGGCTTACAGCCCATTTTGTACTTACATACATGCATACACATACAGTGTATCTGTGGTTATCAAAATCTCTGTTTGCTATATAAACACGTCAGTTATTCAAATGTCAAAACTGACTGTTCAATATAGTATTTTGTTGTGGTGTATATTCCATTCAGGAGAGTATGAGTATTCTCTGTATCTCTGTATATAAATGAATGGATTTCATTTATTCAAAAAAATCTAGTCATCTTTGTCAAATTGTAGAAACAGTGGTGTTTGGATATATGTGACTGGATCTACGAAAACCGTTCTTATCGCCCAAGACAGGAAGTTTGATTTTTTCACACAAACACAAAGCTTAATGAATGCACCATCAAGTTTCACTGCCACAGTTGACCAGAGTAAAGTGGTCTGCTTTTGCTGGCTGCTTTTTTAGAGCACAGTGGCGAGCCGTACGAGTGGTCTGGGGTCTTGATGGAGCCCTGGCCAACCAGGAGATGGCTGTGTGTGGCTGTACAGCTCCGTGGTGTTGGACAATGACCTGTGCTGTAAATTTCCTTTCATTTTAGCCAGTTTGAGCCCTGAATGGCCTATAACTTGGCCTAATTCATCCCAGCACGTTTCTTTTCAATTTTTGAACACCAACTTGCCCGCTTTCCAGGGTCCCCGCCTCCCACCCTTCTGGAGCTCGCCTGATACAGACAACCTCGATTTAAAAACTATCTAAAATGGCGGGAAACTTAGCTGTTGACTACTTCTTCAGTGGATGATCAGGAAGATAAGAAATTGTTGTGAAACATGTGAAAATATGGTATGCGTAGCTACTGCCATTGGCCAGCTACAACACACTGAATATTTAAAACCGACGTTTCTCGATACTTTTAAATGGGCGATAAGACCGGTTTTCCCAGAGACAGTCACATGAAGATTCAGTGTAGTTAACTGGATTTATTTAAATATCAAATTTTTTAAAGGTTGATTACCAGTCATCCCCCAGTATAATTGGCATGGAATTGGATACCATACAATTGTCTATCTTTTCACATCGTTTTATGAGCATTGCTGAACAGATGGGAAGGTAATGATGTATTTTCTGTATGCCAATGCAACTACATCTGTATGTGCTTATCTAAATATAATGTACACTACTCGCATTGTCTGTTAGCAAAGCATAGCACTTACACTACATAAATGAGATATCACAATGTGTTAGTGTGAACTTACGTAGGTGCACCGAAGCATGCAACATACAGGGTACATATGTATATAGCACTCACTTGTTAAATTGGAGCACAAGTTATTTTAGTTTGGTGCATACAAACTGTGTCGCATGCATATACATACACACTGAATTTCAGTATTCTAATATGGATGTTTGACATTAATAGGGTTTTACAAAGGACTGCAATATCAACAAATATCAAAGTACGTATAAGCACACATGTAAATTTTGAGTGTACCTCCGTGCTAGCTCCAATCTTACCAGTGCTGTTAATGTAGGAAAGGTTGGACTTCTCTTGTGCTCTGTTTGGTCCAGATGGAGGCTTAGTTGCTAATGCTCCTCACATTCCAGTTCACCTTGGAGCAATGCAGGAAACTGTTCAGTACCAGGTAAAGAAACTACAGTACAACAGTGTCATCCTACATACATGTCATGTTTGTTTGGACTCTGTAACTGATGAAGCTATACATGTTTGATGAAGTCAGATAAGTTGTTTGTCACCAACTGGTGAACCATTAAATCAGTTTTAATGAGTACAATTATGAAGAAACATTAAGAATTTTAAGTTTGATAAAGGATCATAGAAAGAGAACAAGGGAGGTCGCCTAGACTTGTAGATATATTAGTGGGGGTATAAATACCATGGAAATATGGACGATTCCTGTTTACAAATGTAGGGAAATCATTGAGCTACCACGAATTGACACCTTGGACTGTCAGCTAAAATAAATGGGACACAAAGGAGGACAAAGGTAGGTCCATGATGTGTACATTGTATGTACTGGGGTATGCCAAAAGGCACATCTCGGGATGAAGCAACGTCAAACAGTGATAAAATCAAGCCTGTATCCTTAACCGTTATCGAGTTTAGCTTGTCTGAAAGCACTAATCAGTCAGTCAGTCAGTTAGCCAGTAGAAAATTCCACTAAATAAATTTCTGAGCAATTTTTCGGAAGTGTTTCAAGTCATACTGAAGGAACTTTTGGGCTTGATTATAAATCAATACTGCCAAGATGCCATGAAGGTATTGTGAGGCTGGTTTAGAGTGATATTTTTGGCCAGAAAAGCCCAAACCTTCATGATGCCTGTACGGTAGGGGTCATGAAGGTTTGGGCTTTTCTGGCCAAAAATACCACCCAAAACCCAGTTTCACAATGTCACCCTGACATCTTGGCAGTATTGGTTAGTGTCTTTAGAGCAGCCAAAAATGCTTCTGATAAGTTGCTACGGAATTTTTTTTTAAATATTTAAAGAAATTTTCTACTGATTGACTGACTAATGCCTTCAGACAAACGCAACTCAATAATGGCTGTGGCTATGGGCTTGATTTTTTCAATGTTGCTTCAGCTTTTTAGCATACCGCAGTATGTACAGTGCATGTTTATGGACTTACCTGTGTCCTTCTTTGTGTCCTTTTTCTTTTCTGACAGCTCAAGGTGGTGATTTGCAGTAGCACCGCATAATAGCTTCCCCCGTGTGTGTTTTCTGTAGTGACTGGATTGATTGCAGAGGAGCTTCATCTACGGTTCTTCGTTTAAAATGCTGTGTAATGGGCTGAACATAGCTTTAAACAAAGCCTAATGACCACTTGGCAAATTGGGTACTTGATTGCTGGGGTGCACGTTCAGATGTAGCTAACCATAACTAACTAAGTCAGTGCCATTCTTTCTTTCTTTTGACACAGTATGCGCATGTTCACCAGTCATTTATTATGTTACAAGAAAAGTAAACAGACAAGTATTAAGAATTTTTAGTTTGATTAGGGACCATAGAAAAGAAAAGTAGAGAAACAAATCGCCTACACCTGAAGATATACTAGTGGACATTTTATCCCTAATTCAGTGGCCCAAATACTGAATTAGGGATTAAATGTCCACTGGTATATCTTCAGGTTTAGGTGACCTCCCTTGTTTCACAACTTTTTTTATTATCCTTAAAATTCCTAATTTGTGACCGGATTTGCAAAAAGGGGTCTTCCACACACATCTAATTTATCAACTTTGGCAATTCATAACTTAAGATTGGGAAAAGGTATTGCCTTGAAATTTAAGCAATGGTAAACACCAACATAGGTTAATAAATGGTGAAAATTTCAGGCTTGTATCTTTCTTGAATGCAAAGTTATGGTCTTTCAAGTTCATAGAATTGGATGTGTGTGGAAGACCCCTTTTCGCAAATCCGGTCACATTTTTCCTTGCACTTGTACCATACTGTATGATATAGTCATGCAGAATTGTATGTATGTATGTATGTACAGTATGTGAGAACGTGAACTTAATTATGACAATGCATTTGTAATTTATTAGCTAAATCATGGTCCAGCCCTTCAAAAAGGTGATGTCATTTTGAGCAACCACCCTGCTGCAGGAGGTAGCCATCTTCCTGACTTGACAGTTATTACTCCTGTAAGAGAATGTATGTGTTATGCATGCATGAAAGGAAAGAGTGTGTAGAATCCTATAATTCCTGAATACAAAAGCTATAGGAGTGTGTAGTGTGCTTGTGTGTATGTATGTGTGCTTGCATTCATGGGTGCATGCATGTGTGTGTGTGGTTTGTAAAATGCAAATAGTCATAATGGGAAAAATACGAAGAAAATGGGTTGGTATTGTAGGTGGTTTTATCCTAGGCTTGTAGTAAAGCTTTGTTCCCAGGTACTTACGATTGAATATAGTTAAACTGTGTCAGTACAAAGTTTTCCTGCCACGTTAGGTGTTTTATCCTGGACAAGAAAAGCCAGTCTTCTTTGTGGCCAGTCGAGGTCATCATGCTGACATTGGAGGAATAACACCAGGTAAATAAAATGATCAGTTGGCTATAATTAACTAACTGAATAAATAGGAAAGGATGGTGATGTGTTATGATATTGATTAAAATGATGTATATTGTTGTGTTATATTATAGGAGTTCATAATGTTAAATATCCTCGTTACTTGATATAATGAACTCTTGAAACCACATATTTGCTATGATGCTGGATTACGAACTGGGACAACTGTACAAAAATATTTACATGGCAAGATGGTCAAGTTGTGGATACTATAATAAGCTACAGACCTAATTTTAGTTACTACATGTATATGAACTACTGTAATTTGCTTGTTTTCATTGTAAAATAATTTTTGTATGCAAATTGTACAAAAATTTCTTACATCAAAAAATTTTACATATGATCAAAATACTCTAATAGAGCAGTCATTCATGTAAATCATACAAAAATATTAAAATAAAGCAAATTACAGTAGTAGTGTGCTACATATTACAATGATTACTTTCGCACCTCAGATCAAAGGAGCCACTCGGGTTGCATTTGCAATGTAGGCGACTTTGCCCAGGCAGCAATGATGTAGACATTAAGGCCAAAATGTATTGTGGGAATCGACTTACTACTAATGCGATTAGCATGCACTTGGCCGTGAAAACCACTCAGATGGAAAGCATTTTGTTATCCTCGCTATCCTATGAGTTGAGAAACATTGGGCTAAGGTGATAGAACTAGTGTCATAGCAAGTGTTCCACACATTTTCGAATACGGACCACACCTACATACACAAATTACCACTCTACACGAAATAGCCACTCTACAAGCCAGCTTATACCATCTAAGCTTTTAGTAACTTGGCAATTATGCCATAAACGATTCAACAGCACTGACTAAAACATAAACTTGCATAACCAAACTTCGTGATATCTCTAGATTTGTCTGTTTATCATAGCCAGAACATACCAGCTATTGATCCATAATCGAATCTTTCAGGGTTGTATATATATATATATATTTTTTAAATTTATTTATTAATGCTTTACAGCACAAGTGCTGAAGGTCTGTAGGACACCTGGTCCTACAGCCTGCTCAAAGACTTTAGCTACTTAAGGTGTGGAGAAAAAATCCATGACTGGACCTAGGTAGCCTCGAACCTGCATCCATCCGATTTACGCTCGAACGCTTACAGGAGTCTACCGGGTGGTCAGGATGTTTTCTCCTTGTTATTTTCATGTAATTATATCCATAGGAATTCTAGAGAGTAACTCATTATCTCTAAGTATCCCAAGTAGAACCAAATGGACACTAGTTTATTTATTAATGCTTTACAGCACAAGTGCTGAAGGTCTGTAGGACACCTGGTCCCACAGCCTGCTCGTATATGTTATATATCCAGTGGTTGCACTTGTATTGGCTTAGGTAATTGATCGCCCTGCAAAAGGCTATTAGCCTTCTATGGATTGGAAATGTTACATATAGCTCATAGGCGGTGGAGACGGGGGACCAGGGGGCCATGCCCCCCCCCCCCCCCCCCCCCCCCACTTTTATGGGACACTGTTTGCAAGAAAAGATCGAGATACTCTAATAGAACAGTCAGGGTCTGGATACTCTAATAGAGCAGTCACAGTATTCAGAGAAGCAGTGTATAAGTAAGTTACTTAGCTACGTATGTGTAGTTATAAATAAGGAGATATAATTGGTGGAGAGCAGCTATTGTCAGCAGGCTGACCTTTTTTTGTTTTGGTCTTCAACTTACAGCTGGCCTGGCTCCCTCACTCTTTGGCCTGCTCCACCACCCCTGATAAAGCTGTATTAGTGGGCATTCAGGCTTATGCCTGATATGTATGCCCTCACCCTCGGGCTGGTGGGTACACATATCATGCAAAGCCTTCATTCCTGTGTTACAACTATTACATGGGCCACTATAAAGTTTTGTTCGAAGTTCAACACAAAACATTTCAAAACTTTTCAATGCTTGTGTTAAATTTGAAAGGGTCACAATAGCCAGTTACTTGCGTACTTGTGTGAAAATGTTTTAGATTATCCAAAATATTCTTGGAATCAATATTCTAATTGCTGTTTTGGTGCCACAAGCCAGATAGTACCTTACCGCCCAGATAATCTACAAATAATTCCTGGATATGTTCAAATGTTTCACCTTAGCTGTGTGTAGTTATGGTTTTAAACTACAACTTACAGCACTCCCATCATGACGTTACTAAGCAACACAGATGAATAACTATGTTCTGTGACTACATGCCATAATGTGGTACATGCATACATGATGAAAACAGATTGGCTATATGTCATGTTTTTATTTGATGATGTAAATTTGTTGTTTTGTATAATGTTTTGGTATATAGGTTCTATGCCTCCTACTTCCCAATACTTGTGGCAGGAAGGCATGTGTGTGAAATCCTTTAAGCTAGTACGTGAAGGAAACTTCCAAGAAGAAGGTTGGTACATGTGTGTGTGTGCTCTGTGTGTGCGTGCGTGTGTGCGTGCATGCATGTGTGAGACAGACAGACAGAAGGAAATATTGATTACAATACATTGTGTGAATATATGTTGTGACCTCCTCATTTATGACTTGAAACATTATCATGTACTATTAAGTCAAAAATGTTGACCTTTCCACTAAAAAGACTGATTGGCACCATTTTTAAAAAATTTAGCGGATTATCTTGCATCAAACAGTGTACATTCCACATATGGAAATACACTCACTCATTGACAATTGATTCCTATGCCAATAGTATAGCTATTTGTAACAGATACAACTGTTTCAGTAAGATTTATAGTTACTGACTTTAAATGAAGAGAACTTATGTATGACTAAGATCCTCTAATAGAAAAGTCACCGCTACTCTTAAGTCTTGACTTTAATAGAGTGGTCATGTACATATGTTATGGCCTGGCCTGCTACTGTCCACAACCTTGTATGAGCAGATGAACTTCAGCATTAGGAGAAATTCTAGTCAGTGACTTATATCATATTTTATAACTCCTATACGAAGTAGTAATTATTTTCTAAAAATTTACATCGCATTTGTATGCCTTTGTGATTACATTTTGTTATATATAATACCATCTTATTTATACGGTTACAACAAAAGAAAGCCCTTTAATTGCTCTTTAAAATGCTACCTGAAATTTATTTGTAACATTACCATAGTAACATTTATTCACTGTTGATTACAACATGCTCCATACTAAATTCCATTGAAGAATTTAATTACTTGGGTGCTCAAAAGTACAACCTGTCACCCTCAACCAAATTTGGTATCATTCAATGTGTTGGAGCTTACTGATCAAGAATCCACCCGCACTGAATGGTTAAATGGTTATTTTACTGAGATGCATTACAAGCGAAAAAACAGGTTTTTTGTACATACCTCAAAACATATTTTGCCATATAAGGCTTCCTTCTGCCTTTTTTTTCCCTTTGTCCCAGCACACTCTGTTATATACTATGTGAATCGCCTGTCATCAAGGATACAATGAATCATATCCAATCTCCATAAACCATAGTATACGGAAGTTATGGTTAGAGATTATGAGTGCTTGTACTTGTACTTTTTGCATTTTGTATCATTGTGTAAAATACATGTATTTTGTATAGGGAAAGGGAAAATGGCTGTCAATAAGGTTTCAATCGACCATTTCAACCAAGCTATGGCTGTTAAAAGGATATATTATGTTTTAGGTTGTTTTGATGATAATCCTAAGAACTAAGGGTGAAATTCAGTGTTGTGTAAAATTTTAATTCATGGCTTCATTTGATAGCAGGTTTTGACATGAGTTTCTGTCCACCCCCTTGTATATGAGCAGATAAACTTCAGCATTAGGAGACATTCTAGTCAGTAACTTATATCATATTTTATAACTCTATACAAAGTAGTAATTAAATCGAGATATGAACATTTCAAAATAGAATTCTGCTATTCGTTTTAACTATTCATGCTAGATGACTTTGGTTGCTCATAATCATAGTCATAGATTTGTTGATACTTATCTATTCTGTCACAGGAAGGTCCCTTCTATAAAGTTGAGAGTGCTAAAAGTACCATTAATACAAACACTGGCTGCTTATAAAATTTGGTGTGAGTTTAATTTGGTGGTCTATTCAAATTAAAGTCACCATCAAATTTTCCAGTATGTCATCACATATTAATTATAGGAGTGACCGACCTGTTGATGACCCCCAGCAAACACCCAGGATGTAGTGGAACCAGAAATCTTCATGATAACTTGTCTGACTTGAGAGCCCAAGTAGCAGCCAACCAAAAGGTGTAGTGATAGCAAAAAGAGTTCCTCACGGCTCACTTCTACGTCTTATTGTGTTCTTCGTTCTTATAGGGCATTAATCTGGTCAGTGAACTTATTGACGCTTATGGACTAAATGTGGTACAAGCCTACATGAAACACATACAGGTACAGTGTATGTGCATATAAAATGTGTATGGTGTGTAACATGTGTATTATGAACTTTAGAAATTATTTTTATTGGTTAAATTTTGTGTGCCATCTTTGCATGGTGTTTCAGTATGTCATTAAATTTTGAGATTACTCCATATATAAAATTGACACTTGACAGGTGAACAGGTATGTGTACGTGTACCTCACTTGACAGGTAAATACAAGTTGTATACAGTAAATTAATTTTGTTGAACTAGTTGGACGAAAACCCAGTCATGGGGCAGCCATAAAGAGATACAATGCTATTTTTTAGTGATCATTCAATATCCCATAATCATGCATTACCGTAATGCTGCTTAGTCGACTAGTTCAGATTTAACTCCTAGTTTGCTATATTGAATTTTGTTCAGCATGACCTCACTTTGTGATTAGCATATAGGAAATATTTACATGTCAACTGGTTACTTGTTGCAGGAAAATGCAGAGGTGGCTGTCAGAGAAATGCTAAAGGAAATAGCCATGAAAGTTAAGGTGAATTTATAATTTAAACTGAAAATTTACACACTGCCAGTTCCTTGGACTATGTTTTTCCCTAAATATAAACATTATTGGATTCAATTTACTCAATAAATTTAACAAATTGTAAACATTAATGATCTGGTACCAAAAACATAATAAAATTATATATGCATATGTGCAATTATAGAATCACAATCATTCTTGTAACTTAGCTAGTGTAGCACACCTGAAATGTTTCCTTAAAACATTTGCCAGCTAACTACTCCAATAGAACAATCAGCAAACAAGAATTCTCAGGATTAACAACAGTGGTTTTTACTCTATGCATTTGGTAATTGTAGTTTTATTTGTTTCAGAAAGTAACTGGTAGCACTTCGTTAGTAGCTGAAGATAAACTTGATGACCAGACCCCAATAAAATTAAAAATAATAATTGATGAAGAAGAGGTATGAACTAACACGTCATCAGTTTAATGTATACTATATGACTATTATCCCTTATAGGGTAGTGCAGTATTTGATTTTAATGGAACTGGTCCTGAAGTGAAAGGAAACTGCAATGCTCCTAGAGCTGTCACACTGTCAGCGTTAATCTATTGCCTTCGATGTATGGTGGGACATAATGTTCCTTTAAATCAGGTGTGTGTGTGTTGTTGTTGTTGTTAAGCAAGTAAAACATTTTTCCCTGGAGAAATGAATGCATTGTGGCTAAAGTAATACACATGTATCTAAACAACTACTACTGTTGTGCTGCTTATTAACATAATGCATGTCAAGTAGTGTACCCAAACAAAGAATTTCTGGAAACATAGTCATAATGAGATATCTAAAGTGACCCTGTGAATTATTGTTAGTCAAGGGTGTAGTCATGCAGGAAGAACCCCCCCCCCCCCCCCTTTCAGAGGCATAAACTTTTAAAATTAATAATCTCACCTAACTTAAAGCCACAGAACTCTCTGGTACCTACACTATATATACTTGTACACTGGTACAACCTTTATTTATGTATGTGAATTTTAATATTTAGATCCAAACAGTTATTCTCATATCTGCATGCAGGGTTGTTTGAAGCCAGTGACGGTGATGATCCCATCAAGATGTATCCTGGATCCTTCTGATACTGCTGCAGTGGTTGGAGGAAATGTGCTGACTTGCCAGCGAGTAGTTGATGTGGTGTTTAAGGCGTTTGAAGTGTGTGCAGCTTCTCAAGGTTGTATGAACAACATCACATTTGGTGATGAATCTGTTGGCTATTATGAGACTGTGGCTGGTGGAGCTGGAGCAGTGAGTCACAATACATACATACATACGCACACACACACACACACACACACACACACACACACACACACACACACACACACACACACACACACACACACACACACACAAAGCAAAGCCTTCAGTTACTGCTAGCGCAATCATGCCTACCCAATTAAGCACTGGAACACCCATGCACTACTCAGGTGCTACAAGTCAGTGCAGGAAAATCAGGACTAGTAACCCACAGGAGACTGTACCATGTCTCATTGGTGAAGGTGTGGGTACCCGAAGTCCCACCTGGACCTTCACCCACATGAACATTTGGCATTTCCTTCGCCACACACACACACATACATACATACGTACATTACATTATGACATGTGTACATATTACACATTTTGTTTTCTGGCTGACCACTGACCATTGTATAGAAATTATGCACACATTTTTGTGGTTGCTATTCAGGTTATGTGTACATGTACCTGCTGTTGTATGTTGTGTGTCATCTTTGTAGGGTCCAACATGGCATGGTCGTAGTGGAGTACACACGCACATGACCAACACTAGAATTACAGACCCAGAAATACTAGAGAAGCGGTAAGTTTTGTTTGGCTTCAGATTTGCATACATAGTTATACACACCCAGATATCCTGTAATTTTGAAAGAATTTCATCTGAACTATGGCAGTGGGGGAGATGGACACTTCATTGGTGGAGATGGCGTATTTAGGGAAATGTGTTTTAGGAAAGCGATGACATTATCTGTGTTGTGTGAACGCCGACTCACTCAGCCATATGGACTAAAGGGTCAGTTATATTTCAAATGTTGCATGCTTGTAGGTCATTGTGTGTAAATCCAGGTGGTCATCCAGGAGCTGCTGGTAAAAATATCTTGAAACGAATTGATGACAGCTCACTACATGATCTGGGGCCTAAGTCATCAGTGCAAGTGTTTCCAGGAGTAAGCTATATAAGTGCTGACTAAATGACTCTTATACTTATTAATTTGTTAAAGGATTGTTTCCAGTTGTACACACCTGGAGGTGGGGGTTGGGGAGATCCTTCAACTGGTAGAGATTCTCCTCCACCTGCTAAAAGGACTTGTCTGTCTGTGGAACGAGGTAGTGTGGCAACTTACCAGATGATGCAAGAGTCTGCATAAAAGATGTATATAGCCCTGTTATGTGTAGGACTTTGATGTGTACTTTTTATTTTTATGCATCAACTTGTGAGGATATTTTTTATAATAAGATTGTGTGTACTGTAAATGCATAGTAGTTTAGATGCATCAACTGGCTAAGTGGCATAGGATCTATATGATATCATCCCTTGATGTTTTTGTAAACCTAGACGATCAGTCAAAAGTTGCCATGTAGTCCATTGTCATCATAAGTACAGTAGTACTGTATATTAGGGATCATGGAGGTTTGGGTTTTACTGGCCAAAAATATCACCCAAAAGCCAGCTTCATAGTAGCTACCATCCTGGTGCCATGGCAGTATTGGTTAGGTATAACCAAGCCCAAAAGTGCCTTCAGTGTGACCCTAAATGCTTCTAATAGATTGTTGCAAAAATTTATTTAATGGAATTTTCTGCTGCCTGCTTCAGGCAAGTGTAACTTGATAATGGCTAAGACTACAGGCTTGATTTTTCACTGTTCAATATTGCTTCATCCCAAGACATGCCTTTTGGCATACTGAGTATGTACAATGCACTCATCATAGACTTACCTTTGTCCTCCTTTGTGTCCCATTTCTTTTTGCAGACAGCCCAATTGCAAGGTGTCAATTCGTCGTAGCACGATGCATAGCTTCCCTACTTTAGTAAATGGGAATCATCCGTATTTTATGTGGTGACTACTGACTTAGCAGAGGAGCCTCTAATAATACTGTTCTTTGTTTTAACGCTGTGTAATGGGCTGAAAATAAGTGAAAGCAAAGCATAATAACCACTTCACTTTTGAGTCAGTAATTGATAGTTGGGGCATACATTCAGATGAAAACATTAACTCTGGTGCCATCCTTTCTTTTGATGTGGTATGCACGGATTCATTAGTCATAATAATGTAACAGAAAAGAGTAAACAAACAAGTATAAGGAAAAATTAAAGTTGATTAAGAATCATAGAAAAAAAGTATGGGAACATGGGAGGTCGCCTACACCTGGAGATGTACTAGTGAACATTTAATCCCTATACATGATTAAATTAGGAATTAAATGTTCACTAGTATATCTGCAGGTGTAGGCGACCTCCCTTGTTTCCATACTTTTTTCTATGATCACTAATCGACCTTAAAATTCCTTATACTTGTACATATTAATTTTAGCATTCCATCTTTCTGTGTAATGTAGATAAATACCTTCTATAATCATACAGTGTGGTAGTATTGTATGATAGCAAGAGTAATGATATACTCTTGATGATAGTACGTCACCACAGCAATATCTTATACATCACATAATTCATCCAGTCCAAGGTTCTCCCATAATTATAATTATGCAGTTGCTGCTGTATGCACACACTTTGTCGTGGCATCAATGCAGTGTCTTCCACAAAATGGTATGGCCTTCTGAGTTTAAAAGGTTGTGAAATCCTGATGTTAATGCCATTTCCATTTCTTTGTTTCCAAGTTTGATTTTAACCCATTGTGATTTAAAAGCTGCACCTTTTTTCACAGCTTGTTCTTTTTGTACTTCATAAGGCCCCCACATCAACCATAGAATTTCCATTGGTATACTTAGAACTTTCTTTATAAAGTAGAAATCAATGATGCATGTGAGCAGCCAGCCAGCCACGTACATTAACAATGGTTAAGGATTTGGGTGTTTGCAATTGATGTGGAGTTCCCTTGGCAGTTTTGTCTTGACTATACTGCAGTGGCTGTTCTATTAGAGTATCTCAGCCACATGATTTTACACCTGTTTGGTTTTACCTTGTAAGTCACTCAAATTATTCCAAAAAGTGTAGCCATGACATTAATTAAAGGATCGAGTCATACTTTACATGTACAATATGCCCATAACACTGTCTCAGTGAATAATGATTAGATTGTAACAAACTTGGTTTTAATCTACTTATTTCAAGGCAGTTGAGATGCAAGAAACTTGCAATTGGTCCCCAGAAACCCCTAAAAATAAAAAGTAGAAAATAATATTGTTCACTGGTCATTGGTATCTTGGCAGTGGGTTATGTGTGTAAGGTCTGATCTTTATGCGGAATTTGTAAATTGTGTGTACCTTAAAACTTACATTTTTGAGTGAACAGAGTTTTTCCTAACTATCTATACCATCTGTATTCTTGAGTTTTCATAACTTTGCCATAGTATCCAAGTAGATTAGTATAGTTATCTGCTCTATGGTACATGGCTAAAATGAATTTAATCAAATTTGGGCATGTAACCTGGCAGGCAGCTATGTGTACAAAGGTCGTATTACAACGCAATTAATGCATGCATAAAAAAAATTGTTTTCTTTCTTACTATCAGTACTCCCACTGTGTGGCATACCAGCTTTCTTGGTTGCAACTCCTTCCCCCAAGAAATCAGTTGTAAACAATTATTAACAGTTTTAATAAAATTCAAATAATACAAATACATGTTATACATCATAATATTGTATATACACTTAAAGTAATTCTGTGTTGCATTCATGTATAGCCAGAAATTCTGTTGACGCCATTTAGTCCATTAAAATATTGTCACAAGTTGTTGTGCATCTATCATGCAAGGCCAAACCCTCCAAAGGTAACTTCAGTTGGCTTTACTGGTTGTAATTTTGTTATACGCAATCCATTTATTCTACACACCTGCAAAACAAAGCAAAGAGAAGGTAAAATAATTACTATAGCTATCTAGTATCTATGCTATTGCACAGTAGCAAGGTGCTACATACAAATTATGTAGTTGACAATGGTATAAACTTACTAAGCTTAAAGATATGTTGTTAAGCCTTGCTTGAAGTTCCACTACTCCATCCTCAGTTGTTATACAGGTTTCCACTGCTGTAAAGAAATGGTCACCATCATCAGCTAAAGCATTTTGTGTTTTCCTCTGTAGTCGTTTCTTTAGTTTTTCACATCGAGCTGTTTTGTTGCTAAGTGACTTTGGCCTCCTGATTTCCATGCTGTATGGTGTACCATGCTCAATAGATACATTTTGGCACGCATCAACATTTTCATCTGTAGTGTCGATATTTTCTTCTTGGCTAGAGACATTTTGGTTGTATTCCACAAATCTTATTGCTGGATGATTGCAGGCCTGTACATGTAAAAAACAAGTACATAATTAATTATACCTGACAAGCATATTCCATACATCATTAAGTTGTATGTAACTATAGACAAACAATTTATGCATAAAAGTACATTATTTTTATATACCTTCAGATAAGCAGCTCTGTTCATTGTGAAGATGATTATTTTTAGTGATTCTGCCACAATTGCTGACTGGACAACAGTGAAGTTATCATTGTACCCTTCTACAGCCTTTTTGATTTCATTTAATTCTATAGCATCTTCCATGTTATATCTGAATATAAATGTTGGGTATTCTTCAGTTGTTACAGGTAAACTGCAGTGAGGACTTGAGTCTTGTTTTGTGGTGGCAGTGACATCTCTCTTGTTAAACACAGGTCTAGCTGTCACCATCTCCAAAATGGCTGTGAAACTTATTGCAATGACCAATTGATTTATCATCTTCTTAAAGGTTCTGATTTTGACTTCTCTACTTCTTTTCAGTCTTTGAATTGCTTGTTGCTTGCAGGAATTGTGTGGTGGTTTTATACTAGTAGCACGCAGCCATAATAGTGGTAAAATTTGGTTGCATTGTGTGGCTTGAGAAGCCATGTTTTGTAATCTATGACGTATGAAAGTACATTGTTGTTCAGGAAGGGTGTCACATCTGTTGTCATGGTATACCTACTCTGAGTTCAAGGAAAATGTAAACAAGGAAATTAATGGTAAGGAAATCAATGTTGGAAGGTCTCTTGATACTATTTTATTCAGTCACATTTTTTGAACTTCTATACTCCCATCCAGTAGGTCCCATGTCAAGAGCAATGATTTTTACTAGCTTCCCTTCTAAGCAATTGCAATGCATATCATGTGTAGTCTTAATGATAAATGAATCATAATGGCACTATACATATTATAAAGATCTATTTTAGGTTTAAACGTTAAAATGAAAATGGGTTAATATAAGCAGAAACTGCTTACCATTATAATATTATCAGTTACGTGAGTGACGTACACCAAGGAAAATCAGCCATGGGAACAAAGAATGATATTATGTAGACAATTTTAAGGAACTGTAACTAGGTGCATGGCAACAGGAGAGAACTATTTGATAAAGATTAAATATTATTATTGTGCACGAGCATTATTATTCTGTATTGTAATAAAGATATGTGCCAGTGTATATGCAGTACTTCAAAATGTTAAGTTGAAATTTGGATTGCCATTAATGAGCTAAAACAAGCTAGGGTTATAATTATCATGAGGCTGTAGGACCACAAGCATAGGCGATTCTATGGGGGAGCCATGCCCCCCTGTTAAAAAATAACTTTTTAAAAGTCTTGGGGGAAAAGTTGTAGTATAGATTGGCATTGTTATATTTAGTATTTTTTATGTTTGTAACATAAATTTTAGGGTGTTTTCAAGCCTTCAAATTGCAAAAATCCTGTAGCTTCTTGGGGTGCAACCCCCAGACCCCCCTAAAATTCTACAGTCATACAACAATAGTCATGCTGTTCCCTACTTGGCCCCCCCTGTAGGTCAGGTCTGGAATCGCCACTGACCACAAGCTGTATTTTCCCCATCCAGAATTGATCTTGATCACTGGAAATGTTGTGTATACAATGTAATGTTATGTGATGCCATACAAAGGACAGGGAATTTCTAATTCATTATACAAGATCACAACAAAATAACAACACACATGGATGACTTCACCAGTTACAGTGCCCATATATGGACTCTAATTGTACAAGCATGAAAATGTATTGTATGTATGTAGTTCCCTTACCTGGAACTGAACTTACCTGCATGCCTTGCAGTTGCTCCTTCCTGGGTAGGTAAAAACAGTGGACCCGGGGACAACTCTTCTTGGAGCATTTTACACTTCACAGTATTATATACTTTTACTAGGTACCTATGCAAGCAGTCTTGCATGGCCAATCCACTTTTTTTCACACGATGTTTACACCAATTAGAAATTATAAGCGCCTCTGAAAAGTGTCTGAAGCTGACTGCATTACTTACAGGTCACTCGCTATTTCCCAAAGTATTTGTTTGCACAATGTTTCTAAACTTTAGTAGTAGCTAGGTGACATAATAGACTAGCATGCTCATTGTGTAACAGGCGAACAATTACCAGCTAAGCCAAGCTAACCAAGTTCCAGCAGCTCTTCATACGTCATGATGCATTTGCACAATGTTCCTAAACTACTCTAGTAGCTATATAGGCGGCAATGGGCATAATAGACTAGTATGCTTACTGTGTAGCAGGCAGTGGCCTATAAATGCAGTCAGCTTCAGACACTTTTTAGAGGCGCTTATAATTTCTAATTGGTGTGAACATCGTGCGAAACGCCGTGAGGGGAGAAAAGTGAATTGGCCATGCAAGACTACTCGTAAAGGTACCTAGTACAAGAATACTGTGAGGCGTATAAAATTCCAAGCAGAGTTGGATTTCCGTGGGTCCCCGGGTCCTTGGTCCCCGGGTCCTTGGTCCCCGGGTCCACTGTTTTTACCTACCCCGGCTTCCTTCCTAACTTATATGGAATGTAGGGGCAGTATCATCTAACCCACCACCTGGACTAAACACAGCGAAAAATAAACATTCTTGCTTTGACAAGATATTATTTGAAGCTGGAATGGCTGGAGGGCATTTAGATAACAAAAGTTACACATACAAGCAGGCATGAACTCTGATATTGTAGTCCTAAACCCGGCCCTATGCATATTATACATCAAACAACTAATAACATAATAATACATAAGGTCAGATCATGTATTTATATACATACAGTGGAACTGTCCTTATCTGGACCTTTATTATCCAGGCACCTTCATTGTCCAGACAGCCCAAAATTAGTCATGTGACTTGTTGTTTGTTGACCACAATGAAGTTTGGTTTAGATGAAAGCACAAGGAGAGAGCCCAAAGATTGCTGTTTACCTGTTAGGAGGTGGCTTGTTTATTCTACTATAAATAACTACCACTTGGTTGCTAGGTGATAATGCATTTTACAGCCTGGGGAAGCGACTGAATGCTTAGTAGTGACTTCCCCTCTGCCCACTAAACTGCAGCATTACTGATAGTACAAATAACAGTATTAATTGTATTTAAGTAAGTCACTGTAACACAATTCTTAGTTACGGGAATTTCTGAGATACGGACAGTATAGTATGTACCAGTCCAAGAGAGGTTCCACTGTACTACATTCTTGACACTCAAATGTCACATGAAATGATCTTTAAAAAGTTGGAAGACTAGCTTGTGAATACTTATAAGACTGATAATATCAATAGAAACACTTTCTTATACATCAGCTATAACAATGTCCAGCAGCTAGCCCTACAAGTTGAAGTTAGAACTGCAATGTTAGTACTAGTGCAGAAAATGACAATTACAGTATATAGTATGTAAATTAAAGCTAGTTCTAGTAGTATAGCAGATCATGATAGTTTGCCTGTAGCTTAACTTGATTCATAAGTGTCTGAACTGCTGTCCTATGCAGTCTAGTGGCAATACTAATGTGAGTTTCTATAATAGTGAAACCTCTGTATTAAGGATACCTTAATTGGAACCAACTAAAAATGTCAAGGTGACATATCCCGATTTTCCAAATCAGTTTGCATGCTAAGGGACACAGGTGTACTCATTTTCAAGTGTCTTAAAATACGTTCCACTATATAGAGGGTTAAAATTGCCACACAACACATTGCACATTATATGACTACTCTGCTGTAGCTACATATGTGATTATCTTTAATTCGTGTGTTCAATTTTTAAGACCAAACTCCGGTCCATGCTACCCTCCATAGTACTCCAGATATCCAATGCATTCTACAGCCGCTTCTATATAGTAAAGTCTACTAAAGTACATCGCCTTGAATGAAACTGTTTCGTTAAAATAATATTTTATGTGATGTGTTTTCTCATAGACTATTAATCTTGTGGCTGCTTCATCAGGATGTCTTGATTATAGTGTTTAAGTGACTTGTTTGCATGCTTAACATAAGGCTGTTGTCACTAGTTACTGGGAAAATTAAGAAGTATAAATTCTGTAGAAATGATGTTAATGCCACGCCTGGAAAGCAAGATGTGATGTAATGGTGACAGGAGGAAATGTACATTTCAAGAAATACACTTCTTAAGAAATTTATGGGCATCATTATGACAATTTTACAGTGCATGGAACCTCTTTTACACTCTTATAATTATAAAGGGCAATTTCTGTTGTCCCTATATATCTCTACCAATACAATTTTACCTCGGAGAAAGGACTACTGTACCTCCTTATAACAGTGAAACTTAATTCATACAAATTACTAGTGGTCCCAAAGTGTCCATTAAATAGAGGTATGCCACCATTTAATAATAGAGCATGGGTCCTATGCTTCTTGTGCAGGGCAAGTCCATATAAGCAGATATGATTACCGAATCTAGCTAGTAAGAAAACAGCAGAGATAATTAAGATGCTAAGAGTTTGGCAAAAAATTGTGTGTTGTGTTTACTGTATATACGTATAATGGCACATGTAGCTACATGCACATCACATAATTGTAGTTGACACTCCTTTCCTTTATTTGGCACAAATATGATAAAACTTGCAAATTGCCACAAGTTGAGAAGCTTTGTAACATTTGGTCTACAAATGACCATCAATTCACTTAATTTTATCACTAACTTGGTTATCTCTAGGTCTTTTCAGTGTGTATTGTGCAGTATGATTAAGGTACAGATAATTGAGACATGTACAGTATCCTGTACGTGGTACTTAATAATCAAGAAATGCCATGGAGTGACTTCCTAGCTGGTTCAGTGTAACGGATGAGGAAATATTTAACAATTTCATGCATCATAACTACAAAATTAAATTTCACAGCCACACAAGTTAGTATTGTATGGCTGCAAACCTATCTATATAAAAACTGGCCGTGATGCTCCAAGCAAACAGCAAGAAAAGCCACTGCAAAAGCAAATCAGATATAAGATTAATAAGAAGATGAATCACTTGGTCATTGCAATCATTTTCACAGTCATCTTAGGGATTGTATCAGGAGCCCCATTACCGACCTGTGATAAAATACAAGGAGAGAGTTTCACTAACAGATACAAGGTGACATTGGAGAATCCCATAGATGCTGAAGATGTGATAGAGATAGTAGAGAAACACCAGATGTCCATAAATACGACTAATTCTTCAGAAATCATCAGCAAGTTGGAGCCATTTGGAAATGAATTAATAGGAAGCCTATCAAAGCAAGTACTACACTTGGTAAGTTAACATGAGATATACAAAACATCATACAATAATATACATGACATGATCAATGGTGTGTTGTTGATCATGATTTACTGTTGATGTGTACATAGGTATGTATGGACAACAGGGTAAAATCAATAGAACATGAAGTGGGAATATATCCTTCACCTGGAGATGAGGAAGAAAGCGAGCCAGTTGACTCTACAGTGGGAATATATCCCCTACCTGGTGATCCTAGCTCTGGGGAACAAAGTGTTCACTGCAGCTTGCCAGGAAATCATCATGGTGGAAATGACACTTATGTATTTATCTACAATGGTGAAGCAGATGTAAATGCAATTGCATACGAGCTAGTGGAAGATAATATTCAGTTAGCAACAGTAGTACCAGAAGAACATACTATCATCTTTACCATCAGTAGAACTACTTACTACAAGGTATGTCAGAAAGCAATATAGCTAATAATAATCCTTTAGTTGGGTGTATGCAGCTGTAGTTACATGTTTTTAAAGTTGTATATTATTGATAAACATCATTATATAGGCCTGTGAAAATTCTGCAATTCAATGTGTGGAGTATTTCCCCAGTTCTAACACAGAAGATAAATCAAGAGTACAGAAGACATGCTAATAACTTCATTGCTTACTGACTATATACACAGCTAAACAAAATGCACAACCATATGTATGCATGGATATAGCTAACTGTAAATATTGCAAGTATGTATGTAACTATGGATAATAATGTAACAAATGTGTATACATACAATAAAGGCCAGTAATTATTTAATATGGAACAGCATACATATGTAGGCAATTGACACTCATAAAAGTATAGGACTACATAATGTCTAGAGAAGTACTGGTCATACAGTTTATCACCATAATTATTATGTAGGCTCTCTCCGTATCAGCTTAATTTTGTGCTTTATTGTGAGTTGTGTAATAGAATTTGTCACCAATAAATTTGCATGGATATACCACTTTATTTTACCCATGGCTACTTTGCTGGGGCAGAGGTGGTAATTTAGTGAAGTAGCTTAGCAAATATTTATTATTATATTTTTACAGGGTGGATAAAAGCACTTATATCAATATTAATGGGGTGCCCACCGAAACTATGTAATTATGTTTGAGCCAAAAACAAAATAATGGCCACCAGGTGGCTTCAGTGTAGTACATTTTTATCATAATTATGTTAGAATAAACTGAGAAATGTCAATTCAATAGCTAGCAATACAGTCAGGGGCGGAGAACAGTACTGAAAAGTGTGTGTGTGTGTGTGTGTGTGTGTGTGTGTGTGTGTGTTGGGTAGCTAAAATCATACACTGTACCTTAGTGTGTGAAGCACATGAGCATGTGAAGCATAGGGGGTCATGCCCCCACGGAAAAAATTTGAATGTTTTGGGATTGAATTTGAAGGCATTATCAGTGGTACATGTGCATACTTGAATAGGATACTCCTATAATATTATGACAATAACTATCATTAAGATACTGTAAAATTCCTGGTATAATTAGATAGATCAGTAAATGAAGGCATTTCAGATAGACTAATTATGTATAGATACACGTGTTAATGGAGACAGATTGATTAATTGCATTATCAGAACCAACTTATATGAATGATTCCGCTGAAAGTTTTATTTGAGTATATAGTTAGGCGATTGATCCAATCTCGTGCACTCCTAGCACTGATTCATGCTGTATTCCATTCTTGCATAACTTTTGTCACAGATCCCTGGCAAGGTAAGTTGGCTAATAAGTTGCTTTACTTTAGTAACAGGGCATTGGAAAGGTGAGAGGGCACTTCCATCGCACTTTTTAAAGTGGGAAGGGGCAGCTGCTTCTTTTGCCCCTGCTGTAATAGCTAGCTAGCTCATTATAGATATTTGTCATCCAATTTGTATAGTGAAATGAAGGTAAAAATTGAATAGCACTGCAAGTCGAGCTGCAAGTCGAGCTGCAAGTAAGTGAATCTGACAATTTGAGTATAGCTATATAGTGGTTTTATGGTTGGTGGATCACTCAGACATTCAAATGACCATGTTTCGTCATATTTTACACGGCTTAGATCTGTAGAGCATTGACCGATCATATAATAATTGCAACATGTATTGATTCTGTAATGATTGTAATATGTATTTTGATTGACATGTGGTTGTACACATGTGTGTTTTTGTACATGTGTGCATCCGCCATTTTGTAATGAATGAAAATGAATCTGCCCCAATCGTGTAAATACTGTAAAACATAATGAGATCATCAACAAATCACACTTGTGATTTAAACTCTATATAGACATCTAGCAACAGCTGATTAGCCGTCCTTCCCTGCAAGAGGCATAATACAACTGAAACATTTATGATCAACAACAATAATACATATTATAATAAAACAAACAAATAAATACCAATGCAGGAAGGAAAAAAACAAAGCAATAAGTTACGTATAACAACAAAAACATGAACAACATGAAGAGGAGAATCTCATACAACAATGGTAGGGTATTGGTGTCTTAGTTAGGAGTGTTGTTATATGGAAAATTGTAACTATTAGTAAAAGACAGGCACTTTAGGGATCAATTTGTACTGCTTGCAAATCATGTGCTTAAGATTTTTAAAAATGAGTTATAATCACATTAATAATCACTAGCTACTAAACAATGACCAACACAATATGTATGTTATAACTACCTGTATGTACCTTATGATCACATGAATGAGTAATTGAACTTTTGGCTTTTGAGGGCAAACTGGTGAGTTACAAAATTACACTGCATAAACAGCTTAAGAAAACTAGTCAAGGGTAGCAGTGCTTTTCCAATTCCTATACTCTTGGCAGGAGTGGGTATGGTGTGGAATTACATAGAGGAATTTGAAGAAAACAAAAGACATGAATACAATTCTGGGGCCTGGAAACATGTTCCTAGGACTTTCAGATTATAGATTGAAGGTCTGAGATAGTGTTCTCCTTCTGTCATTACCGATAATTTATCAGGTACAGCATTTTAAAGGTGATATTGCCATCCTGTTGTTAGCAAGTTGTTGAATGCTCTATTAGAGTATTTTAATCTTTTAGTTACAGGCACCAATAACAGTGGGGATGTAGCATCCCTTCCAAAATTAATCTAAATGCTTCAACAAAGATTCAGAAAAATCACAATAGTTTTATTCGGTTTGTGACAATCTCTTTTAAAATATTGATGCTAACTTGCTAAGCCACCTGCTCTAATTGTAGGATTAGGGTTAGTCCTTCCAATTAAAATTTTGTGCCTTGTTTGAGTACACTGATAGGGAAATGGGTCTCCTTTAATACTATTGACATCAAGAATGTAATGTTTATATTATAAGGCTTTGTAGTACGTAAATTTAAGTGAACTGGAAATTATCCAAAGATTCCAATTTTTAGCAATTCTGACCTAGTGCATGTCTACAAATCAGAATACAATGCTATACATTTGAACTGCGTAAACACATTGTTCATTACTCCCACAATTGGCCACAAATTAATATAGTGGACCTGAATGGGTTAAATTAAAATGAAGTCACCACCACCTAGCTGGTAGGGGATTCAACAGAGATTTAGTAACATGTTTCTGACTCTCTACTCACAGGCTTTCAGTAGCTTTATTTCTTTGTGGGTTGTTAGTGGGATAGTAACTAATAATGAAAGCACATTACACTCTTGGGTTTACCGTAATTTGCTTTTTTTTCGTTGTAAAATAATTTTCGTATGCAAAATTTGTACGAAAGTTTCTTGCACGAAAATGTTTATACAAGATTGAACTACTCTAATAGAGCAGTCATTTACGTAAATCGTACTAAAATATTTTTACAGGAAAATTTTTATCACAAATTTTTTTGCACGAAAATAAAGCGAATTACGTAGTATCCATGCATATACATAGCTACAGTGTACACTAAAAGATTCTGATTATTTTGTGCTGTAAATGTCAGCAAATTAGCATGAAACACTGCTGGAGGGTACTGAACAATAGTTATTGGTTACAATTTTGGTAGAAGTAGTCACATTCTGTAGCTGTATTATACACACTGAACCATGCTATATGTATATAGCTACATGCAATGCACGTATCAACTAGATACAAATCACTGGCGCAAATATTGTTATTACAATTTAATTCATTGTTATAAAAATGTAGTTATGTACAAGTAGAGCTACCTATTATATCCACAAGAAATATACGTAGATTGATAATAATGCATGATCTTTAGTTATACAGTATTTCATGTATTCGGATATGGTTATGGTTTGTAGAGTCAGTAACGTGCTGCTATTGCCTTACTCCAGTGACACCTGTACTGCCAATTGCAGATGTATCATAATTTGGTGTGATGGATTTCACCTTTGGCTCCTTGCATACCTGTACGTAAACAAAAGATGGTATAGCTTTACAGATACATTATATAAATTATGTTTAAAAGTTAACGTATATTGTAGTAGATATATTGTGTTACGATTATTGCATATTTAAAACAGTTTACAAAATACTGACTTACCAATTCAAGAGCTTTGATATTCATTGTCACAATCAATCTTATTACTCTTCCCTTTCTTTCTGCATGATGATAACTGAAGGACAGAGACTTATCATTTAGCTTCTCTATTTCTACTCTACTAATGATGTTGTACAGATCAGTGGTGGATGCTCTGGACTTGAGAACAATAGAGTAGTCTTCACCAGTGTATGGCTCAGTAAGAATGAGTTTGGAGCAGTCAACAGTATCTTCCTCTGTGACATCACCAGAACCTTCAGTAAGCTCTGGTATTATTGGGTAGTCTGGTATGATTAACTCTACTCTGCTGTCCATGCACACCTACATCAATAGTATAAATTTAGTACATTGCATTTTATATTGTGTAAAAGCTTACCAGGAATAGTGCTTGCTTCGATAGAGTTCCTTATAATCCTACATTTTCAAGTAGTTCCAACTGGCTTTTTACCAAAGTGTCATGGACGTTGATAGCATTCATTTCCAGAGACCACTGGTACAGATTTGCTATTCCCATCACATATTCAGCATCCTGGTAACTTTTGGGGTCTTCAATATCACCAGGTATCTGTCTTGATTGTCCTTTCCTTGATTGACATCTTTGATCTTATCACAGGTGAGTAGTGGGGCTCCTGATACAATCCCCAAGATGACTGTGAAAGTGATTGCAGTGATCAAGCAATTCATCTCTTCTTGAGAGAATAAGATATCTGATCTGCTTCTTGTTAGTTGCTCTTCAGCTTTAGATTTGTCTGTTTTCACTTGTAGTGTGCAGGTTATATACTAGAATAACAACATTTCCCTACTTAGGTGGCCTCCCCAAAGTTGGCTCCGAGTGTGGCGCTTGGCCGGAATCTGGGTGGCCTGTGGATCAAGTCACGATGGGGTTGGCTTTTTTTCAGCCCTTCTAGGTATTTGTCCCGTTTCACTTTAGGATATTTAGCTCAAAGATTTTCGCTTAGGCTCCTTGGCTATGGGTAAACACCTCATACAGGCTCTGCCTTCTGTGTACGCCCTCCAGTGCCTAACTGGCAAAGAGGATAAGAATAAAAAGAATAGTTGTTTGCAGCCTTACTTGCAGCCTTACAACATCACTTTTGAGTCATTTCATTTTTGTGGTCAAAGTTTTTCTTTGTAATTTATTGACTGCTGTGACGCAAATAGAGAAAGTATGCAACCACAACAATAACCATGATGTCAAGTTACATAATGAGCATCTGTAAAATTATATGAAACTTATAGCAATGAACAATTAGCTACACTAAAATCTCAACAAACTTCCATTACAAGTTTCCACATAAAGATTGTTCAACATTTTTCACCACCTTCCTACATTATCTGGCAGGTACCAACACTTAAGTCTGGTTATCTGTGAGAAGAAACATGCCTAGCAGAGAGACACTAAAAAGTATAATTTTACTTACAGCACTCATACACTGCATGTAGCTTGCTTTGATTCAGTTCTCTGTAACTACTATACGGTAAGTCCAATCTATACCTGACCAATATGGCGGTTACTGTAATCTGTATCAGCAAAGCAGTTGTGTGATTTGAAATGTAACTTGATTTTTCACTAATTTGCTATGTACATAATGGGCACCACATAATGAAGTTATTGCAATTTTCTCCAAAATTCAGCACTGGATGTTAGCCTTGTGTGCACAAAAGTTTTGAATTCACAATGTCATGGTTTGAGGTATGGAATTATAAGCACATCTATAAGGTCACTGTGAAGGTCCTGGTGGACAGCATGTTTGTTCATTATATTGAAGTGAAGGATGTATACAAAAAAAATTATGATTTATACTGTAATACCAGTACAATTCTATCCATTTTGTGTACACTATACAATCAGGGGCGGATCCAGACTTATGGAAAGGGGGGGGGGGGGGGGGGGGGGGGGGTCAAAAATGAACTAAGGCACTACATTGTCTCTGGTTTGATAGGGTGAGACCAAAAAAAAAAGGTCACAGCCAGCTGACAATAGCTGCCCACCTCACCAACCACGCATTTATAGCTGATAAAGTACATAAAAATCCTTGAATAGCTCACTACACACTGTTCTAATACTCTGACTGCTTTATTAGAGTGACTGCTCTATTAGAGTATTTCGATCTTAGTATACTAAAAATTTTTGGAGGGGGGGTCAAGAGCCCCCTTTGACCCCCCCTGTATCCGCCCCTGCAGTATACAATGGGACTCAATGTTTCATGTAGTGCTACTGATTCCAAGAATATGCATAAACTTATAGGCTTTCTTTACATGTTCTACAGTGTGTATAACTGGCCTATAAGAATTATTGCATAATAGCATTCAATACTATGTAGATAAGTACATGTATGTACTACACTGTTGAAGGGAACTAGCTGCTGTACTTTTGTGCATTGGTAGAGGCCTATATGCACCACAGAAATTGATTAAAAATAGATGTAGCTAAAGTGTCATGTGTACTTTATTGAAAAGGAGAGGTGCCACTGCATCTAGTACTGTGACTGTTCCTGTCTGCTACTCACAACTATATGAGCAGGTAGAAGGTAACAAAGTGTCACTACCTCTATTGGTAAAATTAATATAGTATAATGCATTACAGGTGTAAACATGCGTCATAAACCACTAAAATACATACCACAAATTTGACCACACAATGAAATGGCTTCTTGTCTATTTTAAGAATTGACATTATATGGCTGCAAGCTACCAGTATATAAACCAGCACCCTTCATAAAGTGATCAGCAAACAGCAGTGAAGTAAATTCAAAGCTGAAGAGTAAGAAAAAGGAGCTACAAGCTGTATCAGATACCTTATTCTCTCAAGAAGATGAATCACTTGATCATTGCAATCACTTTCACAGTCATCTTGGGGATTGTATCAGGAGCCCCACTACTCACCTGTGATAAGATCAAAGATGTCAGTCAAGGAAAGGACAATCAAGACAGATACCTGGTGATATTGAAGGACCCCAAAAGCTACCAGGATGCTAAGCATGTTATAGAATTGGTAGAAATGTACCAACAATTACAGGAAAGGGATACCTCCAATGTGCATGAGCCATCAGTGGAGAGCCAGTTGGAGTTGCTTAAAAATGTAGTGTTACAAGGGACCTTATCACAACAAGCACTGCTTCTGGTAAGTTTTCACAATAATGACAGTTGCAATCCATGATAGTGTGTTGAAAATTATGTAGGTGTGCATGGACACCAGAGTAGCATCAATCATACCGCACTACCCAAAGTTGGGACCAGATGCTACCAAGCATTTTGATGATGTCACAGAGGAAGATACTGTTGACTGCTCCAAACTCATTCTTTCTGAGCCATACATTGGTGAAGACTACTCTATTGTTCTCAAGTCCAGAGCATCTACCACTGATCTGTACAACATCATCAGTAGAGTAGAGATAGAGAAACTGAATGATAAATCTCTATCCTTCAGCTATTATCATGCAGAAAGAAAGAAAAAAGCAATAAGATTGGTTGTGACAATGAACATTAAAGCTCTTGAATTGGTAAGCATATTGCACGTTTTTAAAAAATAATCATGACACGATTTAGCTTTTAGCTAGTTAGTTATGTTAACATAGTCATGTCCTGTAGATGAACATGTTACACAATCATTTTTGCACATACAGGTATGCAAGGAGCCAAAAGTGAAATACATCACACCAAATTATGATACATCTTCAATTGGCAATACAGGTATTACTGGAGCAAGAACATATGTAGGGCAATAGCAGCAAGCTACTGAGCAAATAAAACTAACCATATCTACATGAAATGCTACACAACTAAAGATTCATATTAGCTATTAGTGTATATTCAGTGTACGTATGTATACTTTTTATAATATAATTACTGATTTTAAACAATTTGATAACTGATTGAACTGCAGTAACAAGATTTGCCAGTGATTTTTGTCAAGTTATCAGTGGTACACACGGCATATACATACATATGAACGTACACACATATACATATATGCATACTGTATATATATACAATCTAAATGACTTGAGGTGTAAACTGGCATATTCTTTACTAAAGGAGTGACAGTTAGGAATTATGACTAATTATTTAGGAGCATGTCATATGCAAGCCTTGCACACTGCACGATGACTGAAGTGTGCAAATGTTTGTGTACAGAGCAAAGGTGTACTAAATAATACTAATGACATTCCTGTTTGGTAAGCAATTGTACAGTACTCTCTGGCACTAGCTACTTCATCATGTTATCCATTTGCTGGTGTTTTGCTGCATGAAATGATGTGGTCGTATTTACACAATAGCTGACATTCCATCAATACAATCAGTTGCAGCAGTTAGTCTGTATGACTTCTCAGTGCACGACTGAAAGATAAGTCATACTGATGTTAACCCTGGTATGTTGTTTGTCTTACAATTTTTAAATTGGATATGAAACTTAAGGCGTCAAGATGTGCTTTCATGTCATTGGCTCATCTGCATGAAATATAAAAGCTAGCTTATTGTTTTAAACTGAAATTATGTTATAGACATGTTTAAAATCAATAAAAACTGTGACCCTTGCAGGTCCAAAGAACTCACCATTTTGTGTATAACTACTATATGTACACTATGCACTAAAAAACTGAACCAATTTTTGATTGTTGAGCATAGCGACACAATTGAAAAGAAACACACTCATGTTCTTGTGAGGCATTATCAGAATATCAAAAATATTATAAGTGCATGCTATAGCTTATGAACTAGTCAACCTACTGTAACAGTAGAGACTGATGAGCACTGTGATATACAATGCCTGCTTAAGTAAGCATCACTGCCATGTGGGCTACCAAGTTTCTTTACCGATTGAAGATTCCGGAGATTAAAGCATATGCCATTTTTTGTAAGTTACATGCACCAGCAACTCATGCAGTGCTATTTGTGTAGATATTTTGTATATATATAGCTACTGTCCACATTATAACTAGTTAATAATCTGAATTGTAATCAACTCAAGTGGCACTAGCTGGTGGTGAGACTAATAGGGATGGTAGAAAGTCAGACATTATCATCACAGGATTATTTTACAGCAGTTTATTTATGAGGAAGGAATTTCACAAATTTGCCAGTGATTATGGCTTCTTGAAACAGCAAATGCCACTAATTACCTAGTTACACAGCTAGCAGACCTTCACTACCAACAATTCTTACCCCTGTATCCTTACAAAGTTTACCAGTTGCAGCTTTCATGATAACTTGAAAAATTCCTCCTTGAAACTAAGCAGTTGCAAGTTGTTATTATTACTTGTGTTCTCTGTTTTTTGTTTCTAACTCGCTGTGTGGTCACCTCTTAAGAGTGCAAGAATTCTGTACATCAATTTTAATTACATCCATATATGTAGTACTCAGATTACTAAACAGTATAAGACTTATTATGCCTGATGGTGACTATATTAAAGAGTTACATGTGTACATGGCTACAAAGTGCTACGTTATTCACCAATCTCTAGACCTCCTGAAGTATTGGTTTTTGTATGTAACTCTAGTCTCACAAATGTTAGATATTCACTGAGATTCAGGCTTTGGTTTTCATTTTGAATGCATCAATGAGATGTTTAACATTGGCCACAAAAGTAATAAGCCTATGTAGTCCATCAACATGAAACAACATGAAACACACCCTCAGATTTCATTTCTCATTACACTTAACACGTTGTAATACATCACCCACTGTAAGACAAACAACATAGTCACATATAGTAAACTCTGTAGGAGTTTCAAGCACATGCACTAAAAATTAATGGTATGGTCTCTGCAGTCACTTAGTATATGATGCACATACTTTTGTACCTCATACTGTGTAGTATACTTATGTCCTGCCAAGTGATTAAATGACTGCAGTGTGTATGTAGCTACTTGATTGAGAACTGAGAGGTGATGGCCCTGAGAGCTGTAACTGCAATGTATATATCATAATCAATAGATTTGCTTACAGGTTTTATTATATATCTACATAGTAATGGTTACTGGGTAATTAGACAAAAATTAAACTCTCCGTTTTATCATGGTCATGATATTTCCCTTAGCACACACATGTAACAGCAGGTGGAATAAGTTCTTTCAAAAGTTGGTTTTGTCAATACTATATATATCATGTACGTACATACAGAATGTGAGTCTAGATTAGTGAATTTGAACACAACATCCTGGTATCTATGATAGAGCACTTTTCATGATACTAAATGTGATGAGCATCACAAACAAACTTGGCATATACATAATTATGTACATCAAACTACATCTCAGTATGTGTAAAACAAATGTAGCATGGTTTAGAGTGGAGGGATCAAGTTTCCAGCCATAAGTGTCGTTGATACTGAGAGCATCAAAATAGCCATAATTCTTGTTTACAGTGAATTAAGTTACTATTACTTAGCAATAAGTGTAATTTAAAGCATACAAGTAAACAAGTTGCTCTTTCTTGACCATATAAGTATTGCTGAAGGTGTTCTGAAAGAATTAAGTCAACCATAATTATGGTTTAGAGTGAATCAAGTTACTTCTAATGCATATCTATAAATGGTGAATAAAGTTGTTGTTGCATGCTATACGTAGTCAGTGTACCAAAGAAGAGTCAAGTTGCCATTGCTTAACCATAATTTATGGAATCAAATTTCTTATACACACCTGTACCTGACCATAAGTATTGTTTATAGAGTGTAGTCCTTGTAGTGAAGGAATTGCTCAGCCATATTACAATGGACACAGTTATACTAACATGCTTAAGAGGTCTTACAAGTAGATAATTTGATTAGCAAGTCTTTTTAAGTAATGACATCAATAATAAATTATAACAACAACAGTGATGATCAAGTGCTTTTTTATTCTTACAGTCTTTAGCCAGTTACATTGCACAACATACCATGCTATACACGAAACCATGCAAATGCAGTGCTGCTGGCTAACATGAAATAATTATAATATTTAAATTTATAATGAGAAAATGTTGCAGAGAGCATGTTAAGTGTTTGCTGCACTCATAATCACCAAAAAACTTCTCGTCAGCTGATTAACTCTTTGTCCCTGATTCTTCCTTGTTGGGTTTATCTGGTTATTTTCACTCAAACACATGACCTGTATATTAAGCTAAGTGATTCCTAGAGTACTGATACACAGATATGTTGTTATCCAGTGGTCCAGTATATTTGTAGACAGTGTAAAGGGGATGGAGGAGAGATGAATTAGCCCCCCTTGGTATATTTTATATGAGAACTACAAAAAATATAACTATTTCTAATGGAAAGTTCAATTACCTAATAGAGCAATCAAAGGGCTATTACAGCCTAGAGAGTATCAAGTCGTGTATATTCTCAACTTCAACAAATGATTGATTGAATTGTTCTTCAGTATTATTTTTATCTAGTGGTGATGCAGACTTATTGGCCTGTAATTATTGGTTTTGATTTTAGATCCTTTCTTAAAGACAGGAGCAATATTAGCTACTGTAGTTTCCACTCACCTGGAATCTTTCCTATGCTCAAAGACTGAGAGTACAACAAAAATAGTGGTCTTGTGAGGAATGTAGCACAGTTCTTTAGTAGGTGCGGATGCAAGCCATCAGTCCTGGTGCCTTATTAGGATTCAAACTAGACAACTGATCATGTACTTCCTCCTTGGCAATACAATCTCAGGAATTGATTTTAGATGGACAGATAAAGGATCTTCCTGAGTAAAATACTGAAAAAACTTGAGATGTACATGTTTTCAATAATTAGAAGTATTAGACACTGAAAACTCCAAAGAAACTTGCAAGAAACCAAGAATGGAATGGAATTTGGCCAAGAATGGAATGGAATTTGGCTGCAGAACCTTAACTTGGAGAAGTGCAAAGGTGCAAAGTGATGCATATAGGTAAAAGCCCAGGTGCAAAATTGAAATTATACAATGGAAACTTTGGGGTCTACTGTGGAGTTGACAAAACAGATTTTGAGAAAGATTTAGGCATATGGATAACATCTTCTCTTAAACCTTCCTTGCACTGTGACAAAACTGCAGCTGCTGCAACCAGGATCCTGGGAATGCTTAAAAGAATGTTTACAAAATTTTCTACAAAATCGTTAATCTTCCTGAATAAAACTTATACAAGAACACAGCTAGAACATATTTTGCATCCAGCTTTGGTGTCCATATCTAGACAGGGACATTGACACTCTAGAAAATGTACAGAGGCGGGCCACTAAACTTCTGAATGGACTGGTCAAAAACTATCTTATGAGTCAAAGTTAAGAGAACTTGGACTTTATTTTCTTTATTGTCAATGGCAACATGGGGATCTCATTGAGGCTTACAAGCTTTTACAGTTATTGTGATGTTGAATGGTCAAGGTACTTTACTCTAAGTTCTGTACATCACACAAGAGGACACCAATCACATCTATACTGTTAAGGTTGAATTTTTTTTCAGCCAGTGAGTTGATAAATACATGGAGCTCCCTGCCAGCAGAAGTTGTTTCAGCACCAACAATCTCTACTTTCAAAGCAAGTCTTTAATTATTAGAATGAAGTAGGATATGGATATGAACAAAGGCCTAGTGCCTAAACTTTATTTTTGATCCAAACTTTACTTTGTAGCCCTGTTTGTATATCCATCCATTAATGGCCTCCCCACTGTTATGGGACACTGTTTGCAAGAAAAGATCGAGATACTCTAATAGAACAGTCAGGATCTGGATACTCTAATAGAGCAGTCACAGTATTCAGAGAAGCAGTGTAGCAAGCTACTTTGCTACGTATGTGTAGTTATAAATAAAGAGATATAATTGGTGGAGAGCAGCTATTGTCAGCAGGCAGTGATCTTTTTTTTTGGTCTTCATCTTACAGCTTTTTTTTATTTTTAAATTTATTAATGCTTTACAGCACAAGTGCTGAAGGTCTGTAGGACACCTGGTCCTACAGCCTGCTCAAAGACTTTAGCTACATAAGGTGTGTTTGAAAAGCTGGCCTGGCCCCCTCACTCTTTGGCCAGCTCCACCGCCCCTGAAGTCACATGTGTTTGTGGAACTTCCTTTAGTGTTCATTATATCTTTTGATATTTAAGTAAACTCAAAACAGTTAGTGCATACTTTTATAAGTCACCTTGTAGAGAGTTCAGCTATGTAATAAGAGAATCTATTAGAACATACATGATAATTAATAGTACACATTTGCAGAATCATAATTAACAACTTATATAATAGCTCAAATACGTATATAGGCTATACAAATTAAGAGGACTTTCTCTCTTCCTGCAGTAAAGTAAAAAAGACAAATAAAACTTGCAATTACAAAAATGAGTAACATTATACCAAAACAGCCAAGCTGTCAAAAAGGGTGTATCAGTTTTGTGATTTGCCTTTAGAATTATCTTCACCACCTGTAGCTGGTGGATCTATCCAATCATTGGGCCATTCACATGTCTAATATTATAACTACGAAAACTTAATTATCTACAGCAGTGCTTGCACAATTATTGTTGACTACAGTTGGCCACTGTTCCATGATGTTGATATTGGCATAATAGTCAGGTCTACAGGCTACTATATAAGTACTTGACCTAAATTTAACCAGGCACATGCCCACAGCTGGTCTTTTAGCCGGCTGTGGTTGTGTGCTTGGCTTCCCCCAAATTGCACAGAAAACACATGCATGTGTTTGTATCTATGTTTGCCTTTTTATACACATTTGAGCAAAATGCTTTGCACTATTAAAAGTGGGCTGAATAGAGCCTTTTAAACCGCTTTGAGCCAATTCTGCTTGAAAATAGCCTATCATGCTCAAAATTAAAACCTGTTTTGTCTGCTTAGTATTATACTATCAAAATCAAGATGATGCTCAAGGAGTGACTGTTTTGTTAATTAAAGTGTATCAAGATTTCCTGACTGTTGTATTTAGAGTAAGTGACTGCTCTATTAGAACAATATTATAATTACTTTTGAGTGCAGTGATAAAATGTGTAACCATTCACCAATTGCTTTCTTTTAAGTGGTGCACATTGTAAATTTTAATTAAAATTGTCCTATTATTGCTGGTAATGCTTGATGCTTTTGCTAGCCTATTATGCTCAAAATTATGCCAGCATAACTGGCTCAAAGCCTACATACTTTAAGGCAGTTTATTTGCACTGGTTTGAAATACAGGTGAAGTGAATTCCTGAAGATGCTGTGAATGTCATTTCCAAGGGTGTACTGTAAAACTACATTATCTGTTCCTGAATTTCTATCTAAAGTCAATTCCTCGAGATTTGAGGAGGAAGTTCATGATCAGTTGTCTAGTTTGAATCCTAATAAGGCACCAGGACTGATGGCTTGCATCCGCACTTACTAAAGAACTGTGCTACATTTCTCACAAGGCCACTATTTTTGTTGTACTCTCAGTCTTTGTAACTGCCTTCATGAACAAAAATAAAGAGCAACTTTTGAGCTTCAATTTCCTTTATATAGAGAATTTGCATAAGAAAACATGATAGATAACTATAACAGTACTATTTTGTTATTTGCTTGGTTTCTTAATAGCGTCTAGTAATGTTACAAAACAATTTATGAATTATGAATTACAAGAACTATGTTAACAATGTTTATGAAGCAATAACTGATTGGCTGTAATAGTATTATTAGTATATACAGACTATAATACGTGGTTGATTAATTGCCTATTCATTGAGGAAACGCTATAAACTGGATTGCTGGTTTTTAGCACACAACTTGTTTCTTTGGTCACACACAGACTGCATCCTTCCTTGACCACGTAGCTTATCATATTTCATTTTTTATTAATAAAGCATTTAAAGGCAATAGCTTTACAATTGTAGATTGCTTGGTTCAGGAAATATGCCACTAAAACAAGTTTACTTTTACAAAAAAATCTACTGCCTCTACAGTCTACACAGAGTATCCCATGGACATACACTTACTCACTTCTTGAGGAGGAAAACATATCAACACTGACCTGGAATTTACTGCTTGAGATGAAGCCCGGATAGTTTGCAATCTGTTTGAAGTCTCCTTTGAACATTATTCTTGTTTTTAAAATGATTTTGATGAATTTTCAAAACTTTTTAAATAGCATAGTATCGTGATCTTTTCAAAAGACTCACTTTATTCACACTTTCAGCAAGCCTTGCAGAATCATTTTATTAATGATATCATCTATTCCATTCTCCTTGACTGCACATGACAAAGATGCCATCTGATCTACTTCTAGGCTGTTGAATCTGCTTGTCACTATATAGTGCATACAATGAAACTCAAGATGAAACTTCTATACCTTGAGACTGACCAAAAGTGTATTGAGTATTAAGGAGTACTGATTTTCTAGCTTACGCATTGAGGGATACTTTGGGACCTAACTTAAGTGTCCAGATTATGCAGGTGTTCCCATTTTATAGTGTCCTGACTAACATGCAGGTTCCACTGTATATAGTCAGTTCAGGGTTGTCATGGTTAGGCCGCTGGTTTGAATCCCAATATATATTTTGTCTAAATACGTGTGTACCTCAAACTTATGTATTCATAGTACAGTGGATCCAAACCTCAGTTATCTGGACACCTCAAACATCAAACGTGACTGTTCTATTAGAGTGTTTTGTCGATAGTGTGCACTCTATTAGAGTAAATGACAGTTCTATTAAAGCGATTGAGTGAAACTCCGTACATAAATCAATGGGTTTCAGTTGTCTGAACAATTTCACTTATCTGAACACATTTGGCTAACTATAGGAACAAAAGTATACTTCATGCTGTAACATATGGACTGTATATAGCACATTTGATGGGAATACGGCATGCATGGACTGCTTGTCTTGGGTTTTTACAACTTCAATTCTTAATATCAACTGCTTGACTTTGGTGCCAGAAAGTGTGCACTGGTGTACACGAAAGTTTGCACTGGTGTGCACGTGTCAAGTAAAATTTGCTCAAACGTTGCTTACAGTATAACTACTACAAATACTGCTGGCCTTAAATACTGTGTATACTTTACAAATTCATTTCTTTTTCTTGTCAGAAACTGAAACCATGTTACTCAATATCTCTTGTTGATAAATTGTAAGCCTAATTTGGGGATAGGCAACAGTCCATAGTCTACCTATTACACTACACATGCAGTGCTCAGCAATTCCACCTAATATACTCAAAAATTATGCCTCATTTTCCATGGTTTTCAAAATAAACATTTGAACTCTTTGAAACAATATACAGCCCCTTAATAATAATTTTTGGCAATTTGCTTAAAAGTATCTGTACTGTTGACTATCGGAAATTAAAATGCTCTAATAAAACAGTCATATTAAATGTGGCTACTTGACTGGAATTACTGGCTGTTTTATTAGGGTATGTTGTTCTTTACAAATTAAAGCAAGGATTTATAGTTTGTCATAATTATTCTTGCCTATGTTATACTATCATTATACTTCAAATATCTCATTATCTTTATACTTCAAATATCTCATTATCTTAAAATTATACCAGCATAATTGGCAAGTGTCTAATTGGTAATGTTGGTACATAAGTAAAAATTAATTCTAATAAGAAAGCACATATTAGGGTTGTATTTGTAAAAACAACTATATAGAAGGACAGAACAAATAGAACACCCTACAGTATTGAACACACCCTAAATTGGCACCCTAAATTGGCACCCTAAATCCATCTATCAATATGGCTTCTTATACTTACTATTATAAGCCAATTACACATTATTGTTTTGTATATGTGTACACTGTAAGTGTGTCAGATTTGTGGGAGGCAGTTACTAACACACAGCTCTAGCCTCTTTTTCCATTGTCCAGCTTGGTTGATGGCCTCATGCACAACCCATATAGTAGGTCAATTCAGAGAATTTGCAGTGCAAGTGCACTGCAAATTCTCTGAATTCTCTCACCAACACAGTGAGAGAGAGAGAAGCCCATATAATGATCACCATATGCTGCATTCATACACAGACACAACACACTGATGAGTTCATCTCAATGTACAAAATACTTGTCTTTTAGTAGGATGTGGGTGCATGGATAATTACTGCACTCTATAAATTATTCTAAGGAAAGTCGCAGTATAGAATGGCATTGGCATTTTTCATGTTTTAAACATCAATTTTATCTCATTTTCAAGCCTTTAAAATTCAAAAATTCTGAGCATGTGTAACACTCCCAGACTCCCCCAAAATTCTGATATAAATTACAGCCACTTAGCAACATCTATGCTGTACTCCCTTGTATGTCAGGTCTAGAACTGTACTGCTGCATTCTACATACATATAATGCAATACAATACCAGTACTGAATGGTTAGTTTTTCCTATAGCTGTAGTATTTACAACTGAATTGACCACAGGCTGTGAAAATACACCATCTAACTCCACAACTGCTCCTTAAGGCAGAAAGGAGAAATTCATGTAATTATCTAATGATGATGTACATTGTTTTTTAAAATGAAATGTAGACAATGTCCATCTGCCTACAGCTGTATTGTATCTACTTTCATGCCAATTATGGCAGTGAATAGTGAAGCCATCTTTCATAACTTAATATTTAACATGTTGCTAGTCATAATAATTGAACTATAGGTCTTCTGAGAGATCATAACTCAATACCGTGTGTACATATTTGATATTTCTGTGATGTATAGTATAGTTATCATAACCTCTTTACCAGTTTAGAATTTTTGTATTATTATACATGAGATACACAAATGAAATAGTTGAATAACATGCACCTAGATACATACATACATACATGCAAGCAGCAGGTACTTCTTTAATGACAACAATAATGCATATTTTGATGTATATCTAAATGCATGGAACTTATATTGGCTTGTATGCAATGAGATTTCCATATATAATTATCAATAAACCAGAATTTAGTTTTGTAAACTATCACGTTAGTATTTAGTGCCTACCCTATGGTACAAGGCTTTCCCTACTGGCTACTGTGAAATTCAATACCATAGTAGTTTACAGACTCCTAAAATGTGACATGGTGGCTACATATGAGTGGCCACCACCACCAAATGTGACTGTTATAAGACTAGTAAAATACAAGATGCACTTCGACTTATGCTAAAGCTGAATTCCTTACGTGTATTAGGTCATCACTCAGGAATGAACTGTGCCGCTAAAAATAGTAGTTCAGATTGATATCACCAAGGTAATGTTACAACTGGAAAGTTAAATAAACATTTTGTTTGTGCTATCCTTGTATGTGTAATTTGTATACAAATTTGTAGAGAAGCCAAACCATGTCACACATGTATGCACAAAGAATGTACACACTGTACACATGTGTTCACTGTAAGTGAATGCTTTTACATTTAAGTGTAGATAGGTCTTTATATGGCAAGGTATTCAGACTTGCATTGTTCATTATTGGGTATGTGATGTTGTCATGGACACAAAACAGCATTCACAAGTATTTCCTGTGCCTCATACCTGTCTATACTCTCAAATATAATGTTTTACAATTTTGTACCACTAAAATCTTATCAGTAGCTATGATGGTACATGCCGTATGTAGTTAGAATCACCTAGACTGTTCAACTTTGTTTGGGTAAATGGCTATCAAACTAATAATATAATTATTATGTACATTATAGTTACACATATACTTATCTTTCTTTCTCTTTTTATGTGATGATGGTTTTACCTCAATTGTAAGGTCATTAGAAGTCATCATACATGTAATAGTATTTCAGCATGCTAATAAATTCATGTATAACTGGTATACCCTAAAGACGTATTTCAGTGAAGACACATTATTACAGAATTGCCTACGTATGTAGCTATGCATGCGTCACTGAAATATGGTTACACAGCTGTATACACAAAACTGTTTTCTAACTTGATACGATCACAGCAAAAAGTGGCCTAGTAGCCAAGTATACACAATTAATGCTCGCAGTATTGATGTTAAATTTTAAAAAGGCATTGCCAAACATCAATTTAATTTCATAATAATTATCATTACTTACATGTATTATACTTATACTTAAAAGATGATAGAGTAATTCTGGTAATAACAACTTGCATGACTGAATACAGCAATTACACGAAACAGAGTTCTTTTGTAATCTGGATAAAATGTGATGTATATATGTACATAACATAGAACTAGTACTTGGAAAAAATAATTTTAAAGGTTGCTCTAGTCTGATGTTGCTGAAACAAGTCCACTGGTGACAATCAATCTACATGATAAATAGTTACACACTCAGTAATTCTATACAAATAATTTCCAAGAAATGTAGAGAGTGATTCTTATATGCATCAATCTGATCATGAAATGAAATGATGTACATAGCCTTATTCAACATACTTGCACTTGTAAGAAAGCTTTGAATAAAAGATGACTCCTATTCTTGAGCAAGCCAGGGAATAACACTCAGATGGCTCACTAAAAAATTATTAGATGGTTCTTTGTCCATTAGTTTGCTTCTGATGGCTGCAGTATGAGAACTGTTGTCAGATGATTATACGCTTCATAATTAAAACATGCATTAATTTTTCAATCTATTCTACTAGGCTTCAACATAAAAAAATAATTATGGTTAGCTATGCATGGTAGAGTTACTTTATGTGGTGGTTTACTCTTTCCATTGTTTGGAAATTTTCAGACATACATATGAATTATTATCAGTATAGGTGTGGCTATACTTCTTGTAATTTACGCATCATAGATGGCAGGAAGTTTAGACCGTACAGGAAGTTTAGAAACACTTAAAAGGCTTCTAACCCATACAAAATGACAATAAAACTGTATGGCTGCAATAGTATAAAAACAGTTCACTTTGAGCAAAACACCAAGCAACTCAACAGTCGGAAAGCAAGAAAAGAGCTGAATAAGAACAAAAAATTCAATTCTTTAAAGAAGATGAATCACTTGATTACTGCAATCACTTTCACAGTCATCTTGGGGATTGTATCAGGAGCCCCACTACTCACCTGTGATAAGATCAAAGATGTCAATCAAGGAAAGGACAATCAAGACAGATACCTGGTGATATTGAAAGACCCCAAAAGTTACCAGGATGCTGAATATGTGATGGGAATAGTAGATCTGTACCAGTGGTCTCTGGAAATGAATACTATCAATGTCTATGACACTTCAGTAAAGAGCCAACTAGAGCTACTTGAAAATGTAGGATTGCAAGGAACATTATCAAAGCAAGCATTATTCCTGGTAAGGTTTAAAAATGCAATGTGTATATCATGCACTATTGCTGGTATGGCTTCATGACTCACAATGTGTTATTGACATACCTAGGTGTGTATGGACAGCAGAGTAGAGTCAATCATACCACACTTCCCAGGACTTACTGATGATTTGGATGATGTCACAGAGGAAGATACTGTTGACTGCTCCAAACTCATTCTTACTGAGCCATACACTGGTGAAGACTACTCTATTGTTCTCAAGTCCAGAGCATCTACCACTGATCTGTCCAACATCATCAGTAAAATGGAACAAGAGAAACTGAGTGACGAAGATCTCTCCATCACATTCCACTATGCAACAAGACGGGGAAGAGCAATCAAACTGGTAGTGACAATGAATACAAAAGCTCTTGAATTGGTAGGCAAACATTTCTAGTTGCAAAATATAATTATGATTGACTATATATATACAGATCTGTAAGGAACGAAAAGTGAAAGTCATCAAGCCAAATAATGACATATCTGTGATTGACAAGAGAAATGTTCCTAAGAAAAGCGAATGACCAGGAAACTTATTCATGAATTATTGTATTGCATTTTTAAAATAATTTATCATACTATTTTTACTATTTATATACTTTGTTATTGGGTTTGTGCAAACAGGTACTTCATTCCCAATGCATGATGCATCATTCATGTCCTAAAGCTATGATTTACATTAGCCTCATGCCGTTCTGTAAATGTACAGTAGTAGCGAATATGCAGCTGGGTCAAGTCACAGGAGCAAAATACATCACCTGTCCTATCACACAACCAAATATGCCTCCAGTTTACTTTTTGCTGTTGTGTCCAATATATTGACATGCAGCATTCATTGCCAGAGACCACTGGTACAGATCTACTATTCCCATCACATATTCAGCATCCTGGTAGCTTTTGGGGTCTTTCAATATCACCAGGTATCTGTCTTGATTGTCCTTTCCTTGACTGACATCTTTGATCTTATCACAGGTGAGTAGTGGGGCAAAACAACATGTCTAACATTTAAATAGTTACATGCCATATAAGGAAGAACATATGGGATTAGCTACTGTAACCCTGTATGCGTGCGAGTCATATCATGTGGAAAAGTTGAACACTTTTGGGATACACCGCCATTGCTAAAGTTTAACATCTTTGGCCATCATCTCTGATTTCACAACTTTTTTCACCCAGGCTATTGAAGGAAGTGCATAATAAAACACAGCCATTATTAAAATTTATATCATTGCAGCCATTTCTAGGTGATTCCAACTATTAAAGGCTACACCATTTTTTCAAAGCTTGGCTGTTTTGTTGGATACAGCACTGAATCTGAATATTAGTAGCGTTTATGTTTGGTAATCAAAATGTTTAATCATGCAGCAGAAATTTGTACAGGGTACAAAATTGTCATGTGTATATTTTTGCAAACTGTATCAGTGCTTTGAATGTGTCCATCCTTAAATTAACAGAAACTTTAAGGTTTTCTGTATTTCAGTATTATTATATGGCTGTTGTAAACATCATTGTTTAGCTATACAATAGATAAGATAATAGGTAACAATCAATTCATGCATATATAAAAATTAGATGGTGATGATACACTGTCATTCATTGAAATATATAACTGTTTCTGGAACATTTCTATTGTCAATCACAGAAATGTCACTATTTGGCTTGATGACTTTCACTTTTTGCTCCTTACAGATCTGTAATATGCACAAGATAATTGATAATCATAGTTATACTTTACAGTTAGAAACATCTGCTTACCATTTCAAGAGCTTTTGTGTTCATTGTCACCACCAATTTAATTGCTCTTCCTGGTCTTGTTGCATAGTGGAATGTGATGGAGAGATCTTCATCACTCAGTTTCTCTTGTTCCATTTTACTGATGATGTTGAACAGATCAGTGGTAGATACTCTGGACTTGAGAACAACAGAGTAGTCTTCACCAGTGTATGGCTCAGTAAGAATGAGTTTGGAGCAGTCAACAGTATCTTCCTCTGTGACATCACCTGAACCTTCAGTAAGCTCTGGTATCATTGGGTAGTCTGGTATGAGTGACTCTACTCTGCTGTCCATGCACACCTACAACAATAGTATAAATTTAATACACCTTCCACCATGGTTTATTGCAATATTGTACTTTGTATATTTTGGAAACTTACCAGAAATAAGGCTTGTTTTGATAGAGTTCCTTGTAGTCCTACATTTTCTAATAGCTCCAACTGGCTCTTTACAGAGGTGTTGTAAACATTAAAAGCATTCGTTTCCAGAGACCACTGGTATAGACCTACTATTCCCATCACATATTCAGCATCCTGGTAGTTTTTGGGGTCTTTCAATATCACCAGGTATCTGTCTTGATTGTCTTTTCCTTGATTGACATCTTTGATCTTATCACAGGTGAGTAGTGGGGCTCCTGATACAATCCCCAAGATGACTGTGAAAGTGATTGCAGTAATCAAGTGATTCATCTTCTTGAGAGAATGCTATAATTTCTTGCTCCTTATTTAGCTATACCTTTTTCTCTTGCTCTTCAACTTTTCTGTGGATAGCTGCTTTGCTCAAAGTTTAGCTGCTTTATATACTAGCCATAAACTCTATTAATTGGTTACAGGTTAGAAACCATTATGTTGATCATCACTTCTGTTCCTAGAACTTCCTGTGGTTTGTGAAGCATAACGAAAATTACAGGAATTTATGGCCATACATGCCTAGGGCTATACCATACTCTTTTGTATGTCAGGAAGAGTTTAGGGGTGTAGAGAATAGCTACAAAACATTAAGCATTCCTACATATGGGAGGCTAAATGTATTAGTCACATGTTGATAAGCCTATAACTTCACAAGTACGCAAAAAATTTGGAACTTTCAACTAGAGTAGGGATCATAGCACATTGATAAAAAGTACTGAAACAAGTTGGAGTAGTGCATGATATTAAATCACAGTAAAACAATAAGAAGTGTTATATCCCTACTGTGCTCAAGATGCCATTATACAGAAATGCACAGTAGGGATATAACACTTCTTTTTGTTTTACTGTGATGTACTACTCCAGCTTGTTTCAGTGCTTTTAATCGATGTGCTATGGTCCCTACTCTAGTTGAAAATTCCAATTTTTTTGTGTAATTGTTTGCTAACTTTTTTTTGTAAATAATTATTATGACTGGTGAACCCACACATACCACATCTGAAATGGCGCCATGCGCCTCCAGCTATATCATCTGAAAAGTGAAGTATCCATTGTGCTTCATTTTCAGCTATGTTCAACCCATTAAACAGAAGTATGAATCAAGAACTGTTCAAAAAGCACCTCTGCAATCAAAATAGCCACTATGAAAAATATGGATGATTTCTGTTATGAAGGGAAGCCATTATGTGCTACTGCCAAATCGACATTTTTTGCTGTCAGCAAAGATGAATGGGACACAAAGGAGGACACTGGTAAGTCCATGAAGAATGCATTGTATGTACTGCGGTATGCCAAAAGGTACCTCTCGGGCCGAAGCAACGTCAAACAGTGAAAAAATCAAACCCGTAGCATTAGCCATCATCAAGAAAGTGTTATCAAGTTACGCTTGTCTGAAGGCATTAGTCAGTCAGTCAGGCAGTCAGTCAGGCAGGCAGTCAGTCAGGCAGTCAGTCAGGCAGGCAGTCAGTCAGTAGAAAATTCTGTTAAGTAATTTTTTTTAAAACTCCCTACGAACTTGTTGAAAGCTTTTTGGGTCAATCTGAAAGTTTGCTTGAGCTTAGTTTTATCTAACCAATACTGCCTCATCGTCATTAGGGAAAATTGAGGCTGGTTTTTGGATGATGTTATATCATGGGCCACGCCTACTCCTTTGTGGTCCCTACTATGATATGTAGATCACTAATAAACTTTACTACACTAATAACAGCTAGTAATGGCCTAATACTGAAGGTCTCATAATCTAATAACTGAAAATTCAGCATTGGTTTATCAAACGGCCACAACATCCCCTATTTGTTAGTGGGTGTGTTATGAATTTCAGTCAAGTATCATTATCCAGCTTCCTTATAAGGATATGATTCATCTTTTAAATTTTACAATGTAAGCATAATATTATTAGAAGTCGTAAGTGTTACTGTGCAGCTACATTACTTCTCTTTCATATTTCCGATTACTACATTTCTTGGATTAGGTCATTTGTTCATGAATGTGTGGCAGGCTACCCATGTCATAGCTGTACTAATTGTTAATTTAGTACCAGTGATCTGGTAGACTACATGGAAATTGAACAGTCTTTCAAACTGCTTTCTCTATTCCTGAATGCTGTTTGCATGCAGTTTTGCACTAATGCTGAGAATTATGTCATTTAAATTTCTATCTTTATGTATGAGCTATACATTTATGTTTACTTCAGTATCCTTGCAGTTTGCTTGCATGTAAAAGTTTAATAAAGTACCCCAGGCATATCTCCTCTGAAACCAAACTCAAACTGTCACCTATACCACTTCGGTACATAGTACACACCTCTAAAATAATTATCATTTGGCAGGTGTTTAGCTAGACCGTTAATAGATTTTGTAACAGCTTTTAAGACTTCACAACCAGCCTAAATGGTAACATTCAACGATGATTGTTCGCACTACTGAGAGGTGGTGATTATTTAGATAATATACCATATAGTATGCAAACAATCACCTGTCAGTAGTGTTTCATAATTGAATTTTACCATTTAAGCCACTATGTTGTTTGCTGCTATGTGCATATAAGTACATCAACTATAACAAACTGTATAGCTACAGCTGTTTAGCTGCTCAGAGTGACTTCCCCTTTCCATTGATGTGGATCTGAACTTGTTTGTGCCCCTCTCCTTGCTAGCTCCTGGATTTTCCCCTGTAGTGGGGCTCCTGATACAATCCCCAAGATGACTGTAAAAGTGATTGCAATTAAGTGATTAATTTTTTTTTGAGATTTTTGTGCTTCTTATAATCTCTTCTCATTGTTCTTCAGCTTTATTTTCTTTTCTTTTGTCTAAGGTATACTGCTTTATTGCAGCCATAAAGTTCTGTTGTCATATGGTCTAGAAATCATTTTGTGGGTAAATCTTTCTGCTCCTGCAGGGTCATTTTTTCTGTTCCTGGATTTCCTGTGGTCTTTGATGACACAAGTTTATATTTTTTTATTATGAACTCTTAGTGACAAACCATAAACTTACCAATTATGTGGACTCTTATGTCAAAAGATACATGTTCTAGAAAATAGAAGCATACAGTAGGTTGGATTAGAACTGCAACAGAGATGGAAAACAGCAAAACACATTCCTTCATCTGTAGTGTTACATGCTGCATTAGCTACCATGTATGTTTTGTGCCATACGTACTATTCATTACAGCAGAACAGAAGATGCGCTACAGCCTTTTGTATCACAAATAGGTAATTGGTGTGGCAACACCTTGGGCAGTGTGTTCTTGTCAGGCTCAAGCAGTGTACATCCCAGGGTGTGCATGACAACAAATAGGTCAAGAGTTACACATTGACAATGCTCAAATAGCCTATCATATTACTTCCAGGAAATACAGGGGTATGGCAATATGCCTTCCTGCATGTCCAATATTCTAAACAAATCTGTATGTAAATATAGCACTTTCAAGAAACATAAATACAATAAGGAAATAGTCTGGTTTGATACCTGTTTAGGTGAAAAGATAAATTAGCACTTTGTCACTTTCAATTAATTATGCACAGATGATATACTATTACATATAGCTACTTCTTCTATAATAAGAAGCACTGAGAAGTTCACTGACTCATGATATTTGGGTCAAACTTGAAAATTTACACTTAGCCCATGTCATATAGGTAAAGGAACTACAATAGAGGTGGAAATAGCAAGCATATTTCTCCATTCATGGTGTTACTTACTGCATTACAATCAAAACTTGTGTTTTGTGCCATACTATTCAGTACAGTAGAACAGAAGATAAGTCATGGGTTAGTAATATAAAGACTTCTATAAAGTAACAGTCTGATGAAAACTTGTATTGACTTCAGCCTATATTACTCAACTAACCTAAGAAATACAATGTAGGCTATCAAGACAGTTTTGTCGAATTTACAACAACTATTTAACTCAATGTTGGGCATACTGAATTATCAGTTTGCTGATTATGTGTCCAATTTCTTAAATGTAATGATTGCAATACATGAATCATGAATTGTATGAATACATGTAAAATATTTTACTTATGTACAGTCACTTAAAACTACAACATTTGTTTGGTATACTATAAGGAAATGATTCTATTGTTTTGCATTTTCATATCTGTATAATGCTTTGACCAGTATGACATGCAGTCATTTTTACTACATACAAGCATGTAATGGAAATATATAGCGGAGTGGCATGTGGCAAGGGTAACATGGGCAAGCAGTTGCTCAACGTAGAAAGAGAGTGTTGTTGGACAACCACTAAAGCACAATTGATAAAAGTATAAGAGTATAACTAGAGATGGCTTTTGTTGCCATGTTGTCGGTGCTGCTACAGTACTCCACAGAAAATGGTGAATGATGACGTGAGGAAGGAGTAGCAGCAGTGATGAAGTTGAAATTGTTGAAAGAGTTGCAGTCAAGGCTGTCCTGCCAGTGACCTGGAGAATGGTGTAGACTTCACTAGATGGGGAAACCATATGTGTGTCAGTCTACAGCATGTAGGTGGCTGGAGTTGAAGAATTGATTGGTTGAGTGCACTGGCTAGCTGCACCTGGTTGGCTGGGGCCAGTTCTAGTTGTGGATTTTCTGTTGCCATGTTGCTGGTGCTGCTACAAGCATAATAATAACAAGAACCACTACATTTCTTGCACTGCAGATGATTTGTATAACTATACTTCACTAATCATTTGATGTGTTGCTACTGACAACGTGGCTTAAGTGTACATTTTCAGGTTTGGCTATATACACCAGTAAACTAGAGAGGGAGTATACGGTCATCTACTACTGTAAATAATTAAACCAGTGAAGAAATTTTTGATTTTTCCAGTAGGTGGAATTTCTTGAAATGTTACAATTGTATTTATGTTTATCGAACTTGTGACACACATGTTATTTAGACTATTGGACAGGACATCATCATCATGTATGATTACTTAGTTGTGACTATACGTTATGTGAAATAGCTTGCATGCAAAATAGGGCCAGCCAGTGAATTGTATGTGTACAAGTAGCTGGAAGTTTCAACACATTAATTCTGTACACATTATAATAATGCATATGTAGATATACAATGTATATATGAATGTTTGAAGAAGAACAATTTGAATATCATAAAGAACGGTGGTATTGTACAGTAAGTTTCCTCCCCAAAGGGTAGTTCCTCTCCAGCTAGCATAAGGTAATGTTCATTTCATCTCCATTTTTAAAGGAAACCATATCAAGGCATTAATATTTGCATAAACATTTTCTCTATGCCCCAGGTGCACGCATACACAGTCAGCAGAAAGGTAAAGGAAAGGTGTGCAGAGGATAACCACCCACCAGAACCCCAAAAAGCACATGTCACTGTGGTATTGTGGTATAAAATGATGGTTGGGGGTATATACAATGTATCATTTGCCTATATAATCTTTCAACTGGTGGCAGGTCAAAAATTTGATGTTAGTTATTGCAGTATTGGTGCTTCTGGTACTTTCATCAAGGAGAATGTATGATAGTTAGCAGCAGTACATATTTTGGTGGGGATCCTTTATTTTTGGAAGGGTTCTGCTAATCCATTTTCTAGTTTCTGTGTAAATCATGACATGGCCTGTACCATCTCTGAACTCCATACTATCAATGTTTTAGGAGGGCTTCACATAAAACATAATGATGAACTCTTGGTACTATTGTATCATGTGATCATTACTTATGTCTAAAGAGCACTACTCATCTAATGTTTTGATATGAAGAATCAACTACTCATATAGTAGGTAATAAACAAAGTATGAGGTAATTGTGCAGTACAATTATAATATGTATAAAGGTTATGTATTGTAGAGTTAACTTGGTAATGTTACTGTACAATTAAAAGGCTTGCTCCAGAAACATGATGTGACTCTAGTTAATCACTGATGTATCATAATTTGGCTTGATGGCTTTCACCTTTGGCTGTTTACATACCTGTAGGAGTAGGAATACATAGATAATTTGTATATTCTCTTACAAGTGTGACATTTGCTTACCAGTTCAAGAGCTTTTGTGTTCATTGTCACAGTTATTGTAATTAATTTTCCCCTTCTTGTTGTATAGTGATGTGTAAAGGATAGAGATTCATCATTCAGTTTCTCTATTTCTACTCTACTGATGATGTTGTACAGATCAGTGGTAGATGCTCTGGGCTTGAGAACAATAGAGTAGTTTTCACCGGTGTATGGTTCAGTAAGAATGAGTTTGGAGCAGTCAACAGTATCTTCTTCTGTGACATCACCTGAACCCAGATGACTACGCTCCGGTACTATTGGGTAGCCTGTTATGATTGATTCTACTCTGCTGTCCATACACACCTATGTACGTTAATGATACAACATCAACACACCATCCATCATAAGTCCATATTAACAATAGTGAGTACATTGTACTTGTAAAGCTTACCAAAACTAGTGCTTGTTTTGAAAGTGTTCCTTGCAATCCTACATTTTCAAGGAGCTCCAACTGGCTTTTTACTGAATTGTCATGGACATTGAAAGCATTCATTTCCAGAGACTGCTGGTACAGATCTACTATTCTCATCACATATTCAGTATCCTGGTAGCTTTTGGGGTCTTTCAATATCACCCGGTACCTGTCTTGATTGTCCTTTCCTTGATTGACATCTTTGATTTTATCACAGGTGAGTGGTGGGGCTCCTGATACAATCCTCAAGATGGCTGTGAAAGTGACTGCAATGACCAAGTGATTCATCTTCTTGAGGGAATTATATTTCTTGTTTCTTGTTTAGCTCTTTTGCTTGTTCTTCAGCTTAAGTTGCTTACTAGCTGTTTTGCTCTAAGTGTACTGCTTTTATACTAGAATATTGTAGCCATAAAGTTCTATCTATACATTGCAAAGCCATTTTGTGGGTCATTAGTTGTCTTCTTGACTATGACAGACCACACTTTTACACACAACATGTATGCTATAAACATGAAACCTGTGTTTTGTGCTTTATAAAGTGGAGTATAATGGCTGAGAGATAAACTACAGACTGAAAATATAACCGGCTATACTGATATTCTGACAACTTGTAATTCAAGCCTTTATATTACCCAACCTTATCAAATGAGTAATGTGCAGGTCACCCAAGGACACAATTCTCTGATGTAGTGGTCTCACTTAATATGTACAATTTGATTCAATACTTGAAACACTGAATTATCAGGTTACGATTTTTTGCTGAGATTAGGTTGAGCCCGTAATTCTGGGTGGTTCTATGTGTATCTTGTCCTTACAATACATCATCATTACATCATTGTGTAGTATATACTACAGTAGTAGGGAATATGTAGTTAATAGTAACACTGGTAATATGGTAACATGGGTAGCACCAGTAACATGAGTAGTACTGGTATCATGGGTAGCACTGGTAACATGGGTAGCACTGGTAACATGGGTAGCACTGGTAGCATGGGTAGCACTAGTAACATGGGTAGCACTGGTAGCACTGGTAACATGGGTAGCACTGGTAACATGGGTAGCACTGGTAACATGGGTAGCACTGGTAACATGGGTAGCACTGGTAACATGGGTAGCACTGGTAACATGGGTAGCACTGGTAACATGGGTAACACTGGTAACATGGGTAGCACTGGTAGCACTGGTAACATGGGTAGCACTGGTAACATGGGTAGCATGTGTAGCACTGGTAACATGGGTAGCACTGGTAGCATGGGTAGCACTGGTAGCACTGGTAGCACTGGTAACATGGATAGCACTGGTAGCATGGGTAGTACTGGTAACATTGGTAGCATGGGTAACACTGGTAACATGGGTAGCACTGGTAACATGGGTAGCACTGGTAGCATGTGTAGCACTGGTAGCATGGGTAGCACTGGCCACATGGGTAGCACTGGTAGCATGGGTAGCACTGGTAACATGGGTAGCACTGGTAGCATGGGTAGCACTGGTAACATGGGTAGCACTGGTAACATGGGTAGCACTGGTAACATGGGTAGCACTGGTAACATGGGTAGCATTGTTAGCATGGGTAGCACTGGTAACAGGGGTGGCACTGGTAACATGAGTAGCACTGGTAGCATGGGTAGCACTGGTAGCACTGGTAGCATGGGTAGCACTGGTAACATGGGTAGCACTGGTAGCATGGGTAGCACTGGTAACATGGGTAGCATAGGTTGCACTGGTAACAGTGGTAGCACTGGTAACATGGGTAGCACTGGTAGCATGGGTAGCACTGGTAGCATGGGTAGCACTGGTAACATTGGTAACATGGGTTGCACTGGTAACATGGTAACATGGGTAGCACTGGTAACATGGGTAGCACTGATAGCATGTACGCAGCAGTACTGTAATTATCACACAGCAGTACTGGTACATTATCACTTGTAAACCAAGTTTAATTCAAGACTTTAGCCAGTGTTCACTTCATGGGTAGCACTGTTTGGACACACATGCCAATAGACACCACTTTCCCAGTCTCAGGTTATAGCTCATTGTAAAAGAAAAGTTTTTAACAACTGTAGCAGAGAGAACTGTGTTACGCTATCGTGAACCGACTTTTACTTTAAGGCATTACTAATGTCCATTTGATCCCATTGGGGTTGAAATAGCTCAAATACATGAGAAGTTATAATCAGTCAAACTGAAGGGTATAAAGGTCCCTTCCTTGCAGATTCGATCACATATACACTTTATGTACTGTTATGGTATACCAAGAGTCCATAATCTAATACAGCATTTCTCATTCAACCAGAGTCCATTGAGCTAATTAGAAGTGCTGATTGTTACCATATGACCACATTTTATTTATATTCATTCCAAAGAAACCTTGTATTAAAGGGAGTCAAAGAGCTTAAAGGGCTGCCAGGGCTGCTTGCCAGCTGGAGGGCAGCCATTCAAAGACATTGGAATGTAATAAGATGGTTTGGTGGTAACCATTGGTTAATTAATTGATAGTTTGGTAGTGACCACAGACCAAACCCCAGCAGACAGTGGGGTAATCTACTTGTATTGAAGTGCAAAGTGCTCTTATTACAGTAATATCATTGAGTACCATCATTTAACAGGTATATAGTGAGTAAGTGACTGCATTTATACATACTCTAATGGATGATTCGAAGTCACAGATTATCCAATTATGAACAGGGCTTGGTCCCAGCAGGTTCAGATAAACAAGGTCCCACTGTAGATAAAATGTGGTCATACAGGACAGAGTAGACATCTCTTCTTTCATAGACTTTTGATGAATACACATGTGATACACACACTTGATTTGTACATACATTAATGATACACACTTCATGTACTTACGAGGAGTACCTTAGTGATACACATGTGATATACTTATGATGTGAACCTTAATGATACACTTGTGATACACACTTCAAGTACTCATGATGTGTACCTTAGTGGTACACATGCGATGTACTCATGTTGTGCACCTCAATGATGCACTTGTGATCACACAATTCATGATGTGTACCTTAATGATGTACTCATGATGTGTACCTTAGTGATACACTTGTGATACACACTTCAAGTACCCATGATGTGTACCTTAGTGATACACATGTGATGTACTCATGATGTGCACCTTAATGATACACTTGTGATACACACTTCAAGTACTCATGATGTGTACCTTAGTGATACACATGTGATGTACTCATGATGTGCACCTTAATGATACACTTGTGATACACACTTCAAGTACTCATAATGTGCACCTTAGTGATACACATGTGATGTACCCATGCTGTGCACCTTAATGATACACTTGTACTACACACTTCAAGTACTCATGATGTGTACCTTAGTGATACACACGTGATGTACTCATGATGTGCACCTCAATGATACACTTGTGACCACACAATTCATGATGTGTACCTTAATGATGTACTCATGATGTGTACCTTAATGATGTACTCATGATGTGTACCTCAGTGATACACATGTGATGTACTCAAGCTGTGCACCTTAATGATACACTTGTGATGCACACTTTAAGTACTCATGATATGTACCTTTGATGATACACATGTGATGTACTCATGAGATGTCTATGGTGCATTCATTGTAAGTTTTAGAAAACTACAATATTTGTAACTTTCCTTTTTTTGTCTACAACTTTGCATTCTGCTTTGCAAGTATATGTGACCAGATCTGTGATTAGGAGTCTTATAGCCTTTCCAATTGTGAACGCATCAAGTAAAAATGGAACCTTAGACATACTTAAAAAAATCCTTTTACTTTAGACTCATGTTGTGCAATGCATTGACTGTTCACCTGCCAAAAATGGTAAGGATATGAGGTATAGAACCCATAGTTTTTCAGCCCATAACTGAAAGGACACACACGTCATTAATTGATGACAATTGTATACGTACATACAGTTATAAAAATGAAAGCCAATGTTTGTTTGAAATAAAAGTGGTGTACATGTGTTTAAGATTCGCAAGTTTGGTTGCTGATATTTGTTTGGTACAATTTTTTTCCTTGTAGGTATCATCTTCAGTGCATAACACATTTTCATCAATACTTCGATCACTTTGCTGGTGTATAGTAGAATTGGTATAGCTTCCAGTATAGCAGAGATTCCGTACTTTGCTGACAACCTTTCCAGTTGCTGAATTTTTTTACAAACAGGAAGTCATAGAGGCTACGAATACCCGAAAATTTGGAGTATTTTGATAGCTTATTTCGCCAGTCTGACACAATACTACCATCATCAACAATAACTTCGGCATAAGGAAGGATTACTTTTTGTAGCTCTTCTGTAGTAAATTCATCACTTTTATTGTATGTTTTTGAAATTTTTGAAAACAACAAATCAGGAACAAATTTGGTGTGACCTGGAATCATGAATGATACATGAATAAAATCTAGTTTACCTTGCTGAATCATTTCCATAGCCCAAGCCATTGTAAAACAGTTTTTATCAGTGCTAGAAGCATTATCCAAAAACAAATGTACCCGACGCACAAAATCTGGTAAACCAGCAAGGTAATGAGTGAGATAGGAAACTGTATGGTCTGTATTCTTTGGACTAAGTCTTTCATCAAACAAGTACACAGCAGCTTTATTGGTGGCATGATTGACAATGCCAAACACATCGTGGTTGATTTTCTGAAAATAGTAGGTGCTACCAGGCTGAGGTGACTCACCCCAGTAAGGAACTAGCTTTCCCATTTGGTAGTCTGCACTTACAACAAGGTTAAATTTGTGCTTCAATGTTGCTAATTCCCTATCCTCAGTTTCTGTAAGGCAAGGCTTCTCAACAAACTCTAAAATTCTTTCCCACTCATCAGCGCACTGTACAGTGACTTTCTGATAGTAGTCGTGTGCTCCTTTGGCTTCTTCACGATGTATCTCTAGTGAATGTTTCATACCACTTAATTCATCTTCCAAGTGCTTCAGATCATCGGACAAGGTATCAGAAGATTGTTTCTTACGATTTATGGTAGTCTGTTGTGAGGAAATCTTTGTCTTCATTTCTGCACAAGTATCACAATAGTCTTCTTGATGCAGACAAACCGCATGTTTAGGTCGATGCTTCTTAAGCCAGTTATGGGATGAAGCATTGGAACACTCTCCTTTGCCAGCCTCATGTTGTGATCGGTTGAATCCTCCTACAACTGATCGTCTAGCACGTTCTTCATAGTTGGCAATATCAGTTTTAGGAGTTTGTATTGTAGAAAAATTTGGAAGAAAGTAAAATGTTGGACCAGTAGAGTCTGCACTACGGCCATTCGGCTGACTGTTAACATCAACAAATTCTAGAAAATCATTCATAACACATGTCTTGGTATAAATAGATACTTTTCCACTGTTTCCGTGTCTTGAATGGGGAGTTCTAACATCAACTGTGGCAGATGGATCAAGAAACCTCCACCATTTCTTAAAACTAACATCTAAACCTTCTGGCATCACAACATACTCACCAAGATGTTCCTTTTCAACTTCACCTTTTGACATACTCTGTAATGGCTCCTTAAATTGTTTTCTCTTTATAACTCTTTGACGAGCAATCCTTTGCTTGGATATCCCAAAGGCGATTCTAACACATGCACAACAGAAAAGATAGTTCCCCATGGCGTCAAACATGTTCTCTCTTAACCAGTCATTCTGGCGCTTCACATCCCGATAATGTGTACCAGGCTTTTTGGGGTTGGGATTAACCTTCTTCTTTTTCTTTAGTTCAGTGCATTCACAATTGCATATACTTGGTAATCCATAACTTGACATGTAAGTATGGTACCAGCCTGAAATTTGTTCACTTTACACTCCTAACATAGTAATATTCCTGGATGTAATTTTAAAACAATAAGTTAAACACATATCAGTTATAACTCATCAAATTTTGCAAAATTTGGATAGGCTATAAGACCCCTTTTCGCTGATCCAGTCACGTATATCAAAAAATATGGAATAAATTCTGAAATCACTCAGTGGCCAGTGATCTGTACTTACCATTAAGGCGATCTACCTAAAGGGGCCTAGATTTGTAAGTTCATATGAGTTAGAAATGCTACTAAGCCAATTGTATATTTGCACTTTTTATACACAGCTGTATAGCTACAGTACAATGTCTCCAGTATTACACATGTTTCCAGGATTACTTTTACTTATACCCATATCACCATTGTTATCCGTATTACCATTACATATGGATTCACCAGCTATAATTCAATATGTAAAAGGTTAACAAATGTTCAAGTATACTGGAGGTCTGGCTGATGAAGCCACTATCTTTTACAAACGTCTGGCTTCTCTTTTGTCCAATGAGTGGGGGGATAGTTACTCGGTTACTCTAGGCTGGCTCAGTTGCCGTCTTTCTTTGCTGCACTCTGCTATTGCCTGTATCCATGGTGCTTGATCATCATCTGGTCACTTTGACAGAACTCCGCCTCCAATGGATCTAGTTAGAGTGGAATCACGCTTAAAGAACTGATTTCTGTATGAGCTTTCTGTTTTGTTTATTGTACTTGTGTATTTACCATTTTAAACAGTATACTGCAGACATACTAGTAGACATTAATCTCTGATTCTATACTGACTGAATTAGGGATTAAGCAACATCTGCTAGTAAATTAAATATGCAGGTATAGGAAATCTCACTACTTTTTACTTGTTTATGTACTTCTAAGGTTGGGCAATGTTTCAATAAATCACCAACATCACCTAAGCAAGTTCTTGCAATACTATTATCACAAGACGCAAGTTTTCACCTTTGTAATATTATTACATAGGCAACATTTATCATAATTTGCAATAATCATTGCATTTATTACCTATTTTGCATCTCTGATCTAGGCCTCACTTTTGATACAGTTCATGCATATCATTGCTAACTATGCCAGTTTGTTACCTTGTTAGCAAAGAAATTGTGCTTTTAACCTAATTCTCAATGAAAAAAAGTAGTTATATGGACTCTGGCTTGCCTCACTCTGTGGTTGTGTTTCAATTTTCACATGCAATATTGCAATAATCGCTTCATGTAATAATCGCATGTCACAAGTTCAATATTGCCCAACCTAGCCGAATTTTAATGTTTCCTTCTACTTGTACAGTAATGCTAAGAGTACCAGTATTCCATAGAGTGGGTTATTTTTGAAGGGTTTATAATTTTGTATATAATTCAAATAAATGATTCTTAAATTTATGTCAAGACATCCTATTACACAAAATATTGAATTATATGGTTGTCAAATGTGCTTAGTGTGGGCATGTACATACACAGCAGTATGTTGTTAAATGGTGGTATATATCCCATAACTCTTTGTCAATATTCTAAACAAGTGTCAAAGAAACTTCTAGACCCAGACAAGCCTATATCTCAAGTAATAACACTAGCTTTGATTCAGGATGCCAATGTGATCTATCTGAAAACTGCTGCTCAATCCAACACAAATCATACAATCAGACTTACAGGAGTTCAATAGTCTAGATTTGCTTAAAAGCATGGTGATAAGGAATGATTCATCATTTTACAAAACAATATTGTGTACAAGGAATCCCAGAAGTTCAGTCAGCACATGAAAGTACAAATATACTAGAGTTTTACTAATCGGAGCGGTGATTTCTAGAACCCGGTGATTGCTAGAAGCTGATAATTAGCTGTTTTTGCTATAATTGGAAATTGGTTGTAATGGGCTGTGGCCAGCAGATTATTGGTCTATTTAGCAGCAGCAGCTGCAGTACCACCAGAAGGCTGGTGGCAAAGGCTCTGGGGCATCTGGATCAGTGGAATGGAATGGTGGAATGGACTGGAATGGAATGGTTGACTGGAATTGAATGGTGCAATGGAATAGTATTTAGGTAATTTCAATTACTAGTCACCTCTTTATAAAGACCACCTTCTAACAAAGACCATCTCTTTATAAACACTGTTTAACTTTTATGTTTAAATTGCTGCTATCTTGTTGTTTTAAAGTGTATCCTCATAGGATGGTCTTATAGATCAGTTGTGTGCCGCATGCCCTAGAAAAGTCAGAGTGATATCTGATTTGTAATACAGCCATGCAAAATCAGTTTGGCTGTACAAAACTGACATACCCATCAAGCTAAAAATAACTGACAACTACAGGAGAATAATTTTTATAAATTATAGCCAGTTAGTTGCCGGTATTGACATTCATTTCTTGGCTTCACCAGATATCATGGCCTCACCAGATATCATTATCTGGTGAGTACAAGAAATGAATGTCTATACCAGCAACTAACTGGCTATATTTTTTTAAAATTTGGTCCTTTATCACTGACTAAGCACAGTGTTGCTGCATTTCTAAGTAATTACGTATACCTTTAACTATAATTTTCTAGTAATTTAGCTGCCTTTTTCTCCTCTATTATGACAATTGGAAATGGTACCAATTACAGGGAATTAATTAGGAATGCAGCAGACTACACAAGTCAATGATAAAAGACCAAGATTTTTTAGTTGCCAGTATAATTAAAATTCATTTCTTGGCTACACCAAATGTTAGCTCCATTAGTTGCATTGCTTTTAGTTTTGTGGATGTATCGTCTTTTTTTGTATATAGCCAAGCTGTTTCTGTATGGGGTAGCTATTACTGTATTTATAATAAATCAGATATCACTCTGGCTTTTCTAGACACAACATGTGGCACACAATTCATTGATAAGACTGTCTTATAGGGATATATCACTCTAAACAACAATAAAATGATCTTTGTAAACAGGTGGTCTTTATTAATAGGTGACTACTGACTGAAATTACCTAAGTACCATTCCATTCCAGTCCACCATTTCATTCCGCCATTCTATTCCACTGAATCCAGGCACCCAAGGCTCTGGTACTACTTAAGTTGATGTTTTGTAGAAACCACAAAGATAAACAGTGATGGTTTAGGCTGCTCTTGTCTGACTACCAACTTTAAGTGTACAATATCAGCATTGGCTGGTTTTACTAGCACTACTTTTGGTGGAATATATACACAAGTATAACTTTCAGAAACGTATCAGTTAACTATCAGTAAAACATGGTAAAAATATATTGGATATTGGTTTTCCCAAAAAACAGTAGGAGTCATTACAACATTAATATTATTCCTTTCCTTTATACCCTCCTCTATCACAGTGCCTGGACATGAGGTAGAATTCTGAGGGAAGCAAGCATCCAGTCAACATGATTGGGTGTGGGTTTGGTAGGTGTACAGGTGAAGGGGGCCTATTAAATTAGGCAAGTAGTGGTAAACTGCCTAGCCAGCAAGAAAGGAACATAATGCTTAGGTGCAAAACAGACTATTTTGGGATCTATATTTTATTTATGCCAAAATTAAACCAATTTAGAGGGCCACAGAAAGACAGTAATGAACTGTCTTTCCACCCAAGCATTATGATCCTGTAACAATATTTCATGCTCCTATGAATGATTATTAATCAGGCATAAAAACAGGGGGTGAAGGAGACAAGGGGAGAGGCACAAACAAGTTCAGATTCACCATCTAAAAGGAAGAGGAGAGAGCACTCTTGAGTTGTAGTTGAAATAACATAATGTGTGAAACAGCACTCAGCATAGTCTTCATGGTTGAAGTATATTTTAGGTTGTTGTAAGACTTAAAAGCAGTTACAATGTTGCAACTCTGCCAGCAATACTTTTTTGGAGTTGTTTAGTATGTAAGAAAGGTGTTGTTAACCAGTCACTCAAACTTGGGCATGAGATGTAGCCTATAATCACATTGTGAACGCATTTGTTACAAGTGCTTAACTTATGATGATTAAGGTAGTAAAAAGGAGCACCAAAGATGTATCCTTACACAGAGCATAAAATATGCTATGGATCCAATGGTACTGTAGATTAAAAGTGAGGTGGGGTATTTAACTAATGATACTGTTTCAAGATTTTAGTGTTGTGCTAAATGTCTTTTTAATAAAAGCATTTTGCTCCCATGATACACCAACTAAACATTCGCTACTGCATTGTGGATGGCTAAGTGTTGGCATATGTATGTACTTAGTCTAAATCTCTATAATATTGAAATGCATGTGAACTATTATCTGTTGTTATGTGAGGCTCCATCTACATTACTGAATGTGTAGCCATTCTGTTTGTTGGCTTTTTCTTTCAAGTGTATAACTATTAGCACTTTACTCAAGAATTTTCAATCCCTTATAATTGCAGCCCAATGGTTTGTCAGTTACTTTACCAAGTGGAAGGTGACTTTTATTTATTTTTATTTTATGAACACTCCCACCAAGATTGGTCCACTTTTATAAAGATGGCAGTTGTAATATTTTTTTTTGTCCTAACCGCTTCTTTTAGCAGTCTATTTTTTACTGCAGCAGTAATTTGTATGCACTTAGATGAAAGCACAGACATGAGACTGCTGATAAAAGCATGCCACACTAGTGCCTATCCACACTAGTGCTTGTCATTACTATCGCAGTAATGATGTATTGCTATCACCCTCATGGTTGAATATCACAATATCACTCTATCAATGTAGCCATGTGGTATTTGCTTTTCGTCTTAGCAAGATCCTGTGTTATTGGTACACTCATGTCTATTCAGGTAGAACTGCACTTTCAAATATGTGATATGTTGGATTGTCACTAAAGCAGTAAGATAATATACAACGAAATAACAATGTTTGAAAACATAACATTGCACAATTGTACGCACAAACATATAGAATTTAGTGGAAATTAGTCAGCTTCCTGCAGCTGGGGAGGGGAGTTATAATGTGAACTACCAACCTCAGCATGAGTGGGTAGTGGGTAGCACTGGTAACATGGGCACTGGTAACGTCGGTACATATTACTGCATTACAATACAATAATCATTGATCATAATTCCTACTTAATAACACCTGTATTACCTATGTCAACTTCACTCATGATACTGTGCATAGCATATCCAACTTACCTATGTGCTTTCCATGTTACCAGTGCTACCCATGTTACCAGTGCTATCAGTGCTTTCCATGTTACCAGTGCTACCCATGTTACCAGTGCTACCCATGTTACCAGTGCTACCCATGTTACCAGTGTTACCCATGTTACCAGTGCTACCCATGTTACCAGTGCTACCAATGTTACCAGTGCTACTCATGTTACCAGTGTTACCCATGTTACCAGTGCTACCCATGTTACCAGTGCTACCCATGCTACCAGTGCTACCCATGTTACCAGTGCTACCCATGTTACCAGTGCTACCCATGCTGCCAGTGCTACCCATGCTACCAGTGCTACCCATATTACCAGTGCTACCAGTGCTACCCATGTTACCAGTGCTACCCATGTTACCAGTGCTACCCATGTTACCAGTGTTACCCATGTTACCGTGCTACCCATGTTACCAGTGCTACCCATGCTACCAGTGCTACCCATGCTACCAGTGCTACCCATATTACCAGTGCTACCAGTGCTACCCATGTTACCAGTGCTACCCATGTTACCAGTGCTACCTATGTTACCAGTGCTACCCATGTTACCAGTGCTACCAGTGCTACCCATGTTACCAGTGCTACCCATGTTACCAGTGCTACCTATGTTACCAGTGCTACCCATGTTACCAGTGCTACCCATGCTACCAGTGCTACCCATGTTACCAGTGCTACCCATGCTACCAGTGCTACCCATGTTACCAGTGCTACCCATGTTACCAGTGTTACCCATATTACCAGTGTTACTATTAACTACACTTTCCTACTACTGTGGTATATACTAAACAATTACACAATGATGTAATGATGATGTATTGTAAGGACAAGATACACATAGAACCACCCGTAATTCTGTATGTATGTCTTGTCTTGTATGAGCACTTGTAAATTAGTTTTATTTGCTATCACTTGTTTACTTGCAATCACTTGTAAGTTCAAATTTTTAGTATGTCGTTACGGTGCTAGGAAATTACTTTTTGCACATTAATTCTTCCGTTTGACTTGTGCAATGACCTCATTAAGGTATATTATGAGTTACTTTAACTACAAGCATGCAAAGCACATCAATTGTATATTATTGCAGAATTGTCATGTACACTGCATTATGGAGAATTAATAAACAAGTGAGCAGTTTAATGAATTTTATTTGCAAGTTGTTACAAGAGTTGTTACATTTTTCATACTACATCTGATTTATACTTTACTAATCACTTGGTGTGTTGCTACCTAACTATGATGTGGGTTAAGTCTGCATTTTCAAGTCATTAGTGAATTTGAACTTGTGGAGAAAATATACTTTTAGATTATTTGTGCATAATTAATTCAAAGTAAGGAAGTTGTAATTTTCTTTTCACCCAAACAAATATCAAATCAGATTACTTCCTTAAACATTATAATTGTATTCATGTTTCATGGAACTGCAATTTTTGTATAAATGGATTAGAATATTGGACAGGAAGTCATATCATGACATTTTCCTGGAAGTATTTAATAATTACTATGATGGGTTATTTGAGCATTGTTAAATGTACAACTCTTGACAAATCTGTTGTGACGTACATTATCACTTTGTGGTAACCGAGTCATGATAAACAAACAACCTAGCATTGATATGTGTGCACATGCTGGCAGTTTAAGTGTGTTAATGTATTGAACCACTAATATGTGGACATGTTGGGATCTTTTAGTATGTGTGGTTCTTTTAAATGATGAGGTAAAGTCAAAATGCAAAAGCAATCATAATAATTATGTTTTATAGGATGAAGACTAGTAGAGGCTTGTACACACAGTCTGGTATACATGACAGTGATGACCAAGAGTTAGTACTATTGTTATAAAATCTACCAAATAGAGAAGTAATGACATTAAATTATGACGGAAATGGTAGAAGTCAATGTGTTTAAGAATGCAGAATTAGCTAGCTCACGATTCCAGCTGTTGTGGCTCTTTTGTCACATGCCTTACAAGTATTTTGTTAAGTTGTGTTGTGTTTGGCGGGAGTTGTGTAAACACAGGAGTCACACAATGTCCCCTAAGTGCTATCTGTCTTCAGGCAAACTTTCAACTGCCCACTAACAAAGGCAACCAATTCCACCAAGTACATATCTCCTCAAGCAGCCGGCTAGTGGCTACTGGCCTCTTCACGCTGCTAGGATTACTAAACTGTTAGTGTGTTGCGTTTACCAGTACATGTCTTTTGTACCAGAAGAAGTCTGCTACTTATTGTGACAGCAAACTCGTATATATGTGCTAGCAAGTGTAATATCTATTTAAAAAAAAAACAATTTTCATTCCTGATAGTATGGTGGGAGTCCACCATTCTAGATTAAATCTACATGCTGCTTACAATTATTTTCTTTGTTTTTTTTTCTATGTATTTTTTCACTCTAGTCAAGAATTATGAACACCAGGATTGGTACTAATGTGCTAATGTATGCACCTATACAAAGTTTTTAAAAAGGCATCTAAGACATAGACATAGGTTTGCCCACCCCGATCTGTGCGCTAACTAAATCCCACAGTTACAACTTCAATCAAAACAGTTGCATGGATGGATTTCAATACCAGAAAAACTTGACTGAGTGGACAAGAAACATACTTATCACTGATACAAGAATAGTTTTACTTTGTTGAATTAATCAATAAAGCGACTGTGTAATGTACATACACTAGTTGCTAGCTACAACTTGTATTATCATACATCCCGTGTAAATGTTGAAACAACAACTGCTCTGTGTTTGTACCAGCGTTGAAACCGGGTCGGGTCATCCGGGTCATCCGGGTCAACCGGGTCACATTTTCTCCGGGTCATCCGGGTCTGACCCGGTTTACAAATTATCCGGGTCTGACCCGGATTGGATCACGTGAGAAACGAAATTGATCGTTTGACGACGTGGAACCTATAAACGCTAGTCGCGTAGCTCTTTCGTGAGCCACGCCCACTTATCGCGTTACAAACATACGCTCAGCCACGCCCATTTATTAGTAAGTGCAGTCTGTAGCATGAAACTGTGTCCGTTTCTGTCTGCAAGCTTACGTGGGGCCACGCCCACTAATCGATTAATGTATGAGTTGTATATAGTCTAGGTCTAGTCTTGCAGCAGGTTAAGTACTTTTGTGAGCCACACCCATTTTAATATATTGGGAAATTGCAATACTAAGTATGTACGAAGCCACACCCAATTGCTGTTTGTAAACTCACAGTAGCTACGTGGAACCAAACCCACTGACTGATTAAACTTACCGGCTTAGTTATATCACATAACTATTCGTTTACTCAACACGAATCGAACGCTCAAAACGTAGTGTCGCTCGCTCGAGAATACCCGAAACATAGCTCTTATCGCGCGCCTCGGCTTAATTTAATCCGGGTCAATCCGGGTCAAATCCGGGTCAGTGGGTCATCCGGGTCAGCAGTAGTGACCCGGTTTCAACGCTGGTTTGTACAAACACACAGTACTAGTGTATCAGTCATTATATTATTGCCAAATCAAAACTTTCAGCTGTCAGTCCTACATGCATTAAAGATTTAATAACTAACACATTATTTTCATTTCTAAACCACATGAATACAATGATTAAGCATTCCATTGCCCACACAGTAGTAAACCCATACACTGGTCACCAGATGGTGACATGTACAATATATCATATCAGACACAACAAAAGGATGAACTCATCTAATGTATTTCAAATAGGATGACACTCCATATATGTAATGAAAGTATCATGGCACTGATGCACTGTGACTAGTGCTGTAATATTCCTACCTAAAAGGCTGATTGTATAATGTCAAATGTCCTGAATTCTTGTACAATAATGTTTTAGTGAAAAATATTTAGCTACAAAACCAGCATACCTATCAAAAAATTTTAGCTGTTATTTATACATATATCACATAGTATATGTAAGTATTCTGTAATCATATTCCTAAGCACATGTACAGTTCTAAAGAAGACTACTCTAGTCTCAAAAATATCATGATACAAGTGCTTAATCTGCATAGGAAACCTTACGATAGTTGCTTGTAATAGTGTGGTGGATTAGTTGCTATTGCATACATGTACATGTCAAAAAATTTATGTAGCTCCATCAGTCAAGCTAGTCAACAGATTTTTGATGTCACCTAGGCAATATCAAAACTGGAAAGATATAATAAACTGTACATATAGCTATTTTTAGCATTGCAACAGTACGAATGTGTAATTTGTACATAATTTTGTAGGGAATCCATATCATGTTGCATTGTACTACATGTAAGTGTAGCTAAGTCCTTGTTTGGTAAGAAATGATGACCACCATATATAACAATTTTATCCACTCGTGAGTGTTGGTGTCATGGACACAAGACGACAACGTGGAGAAGAATTTTCTGTTCTCCTATAGTCGATGTCCTGTTATAGTCGATGTCCTGTGAAGCTTTAATACCAAACTTTGTATATAGCTATATATATAGAGAGAGAAAATAGCTTGACTTGCCATGCTTACAGCATGAAGTACACCTGCATAAAACTGGTGAAAATTGATTTTATTATTTATTATTATTATTAGCACTTTACAGTGACCAGCACTGAAGGTCTGACAGCAACATGTGCTGCAGCCTTAGGATTACCTAACCTAATTTCAGGGACTCAGACCTAATGACTTGACTTACTGATTGATAAGGTGTAACAGAAAAGGGGCCAAAGTAAGGAAAAAAATCCCTCCAACCCCAGGATTCGAACTGCAGGTCACCTAATGTCTAGTTGGGGCCACACTCAGTCTTCCTCCAGGAGGGATGGATTTTCTTCCTTAAACCTAAAGTATTTATTATTAGCACTTTACAGTGACCAGCACTGAAGGTCTGACAGCAACATGTGCTGCAGCCTGATTCAATTACACGAAAGTACAAATGTGACCGGGCCTGCGATAATAGGGCATGTGGGCACATGATTTTTGCCTACTTTTTCACACTTTCATCACTCATAACTTTTTGTACCATTATGCTATGGTATTGCAATTTTTAGCTCTTAGTTAGCATTTAATTGGCATCATGATGCAAGTTACAGAATGCAAAATGACTATTCCAGTACTGAGATATGATCTGTAGAGTGATGGGGTGTAGTTTGTGCCCACATGCCCTGTTTTCGCAGGCCTGGTCACAAATATATTGTGCAATGAAGAACTCTGGCATGCAGCCAGTGAATATCACAAGTAATCATTAATATATAGTCAATTTCAAATTTTATACAGTCTGATATACTGTACAGGTGTATACTTATTTCTCTTAAACTCCTTAATATATATGCAAGTTCACTTGTGCAAAAGTTTCACCTACGTGCAGGTATGTATGTACAAGTTGAGCTGAGTCATCAACTCATGGATAGAACTACACAACTTCTTTAAATTTGAGTTATTGGTAGACCTGCTAGAGCATATTTCAAAATTTTTCATTTAGATGTCTAATACACCATTTATGACCAATCAAAGTTTTTACTATACATTTCTATAGGGAAGCCATAAAGTACACAATCTGTTATGGCATACTTGTAATGGAGCTAGTGTCTTTTCTGTCACAACCAATCATCTAATTGGCTGAAATACTATTTCTCTTAAAAAAAATTCTGTTTTATATAGCTGTTTCCTGAGGGCTCAGCTCATGCAGTGCTTACATACTGTAGTCCACAACTCTAATTATATACTTAATAATTATGTAGTGATATAAAAGTGTATGGCTACTCTAAAATATAGCAATATTGGCACATCCACAACATATATACTAAACTTGTAATTGAATGAAGACATGAGGCCATTCACTGCACATACTGGTCAAAGTACCTTAAGAGCAAAAGTCCAAAATACAATTAACAAAATTAATGGTGATTTCACAACAAAGGAATTCATTTCCTAATATGGATGTGTGAAGTACACATACCATGCAATGATGGTCAAATAACTGTGACATGAACACCTGCCAGAAATTTGTGGTCTAAAGTACATAAGTGTAGCATATGTAAGTGAAAAGGTTTTACAAGTGTTAATAAAAGACCCCTGAGTGGGTAAATAAATTCTTGAGATTTAGAAAAACTGAACTCAAAAATTTCAACAAAAATTTAATATTAAGAATGATCTTATAGATGCAATACTCATAAAAAAACACTTAGTTAATTTATTCTTATCAATTAGTATGAATTAAAATTATAAAAGCATTGTTGGTACATAATCAATTTTGGCTAGGTAAAATGCATTCAAAGTAATCAATAATAGAATATTTAAATTACCAGCTAGCTGTTGTTGTATAATAAAAAAGCTGCACAAATAAGAAGCCAGTTTAGATTCTATATGAATACTGAAACAGAAAGCGGAGATACAAATTTTTAGTACATATACAGCTAGTCATTTTCTAGGATGCTTTTAATTGCCAATTCAGCAGTGCTCAGCATTAACTACAGTATAATATAGAGCTAAAGATTGACATTTATAAGCCATCAATTTCCAGGCAGTGTTGAAGTAGCCAGGCAGCTGTCAGTCACCCTCTGTGGCCACCGTTCATTCATATTCTTATGCAAATGATGTCACTGACATGTGCTCATTTTCTCAATAATAATCTCTCTTTAAGATACTATATACTATTGAAATACTCCAACAGTTATAAACTTAGATTAAAGCATGAGAAAATTCAAAGCTACCAGCGGAATAGTTGCAATTGTGATCCTGTTTTGTAAAGTTTGAATAATGGAAGATATATGTCTATATATCCTTTTTAGTTACCATTTTATCTCTCTGATCTGTTATACTGTATAGCACTTAAATATATTACCACCATGCCAGATAGAAATGAGTGTAGAATATTGAAGGAAAAGATTTGAGTGCAACTCCCAACTGAAAATCAGATAGACTGCTATATTCAGACTGCAAACTGCCACAAAGCATCAGAAATCTTTTTCACTTCTTCAGTAACTTGCTAACGTGCTATTCTGTGGTACACTATATACACAGAGTTTAAGGCATCATGTTTTCTGCATAGTAAATATTTACTACTGCTGTGTTTAATGTGGCTCACTGAGGCATAAATAAGGATTATTCCAGATATGAGCGTGTTTTATTGGTAAGGTTATGACCATGATTCTTGTCATTATACGTCAAAGAGCACAGGAAACTCAAGAATGCAAAGAATGGCCCAAAAATGGCTTCAAACCCACACAAGATAAACTAGTAGAACTTTATGGCTGCAATACCCTACTATAAAAGCAGCACACATTGGGAAAAACATCATGCAAGCAACTCAAAGCTGAAGAGCAAGAAGAACAGCTGAACAAGAAACAAGAAATTGATTTCTCTCAAGAAGATGAATCACTTGATCACTGCAATCACTTTCACAGTCATCTTTGGGATTGTATCAGGAGCACCACTACTCACCTGTGATAAGATCAAAGATGTCAATCAAGGAAAGGACAATCAAGACAGATACCTGGTGATATTGAAAGACCCCAAAAGCTACCAGGATGCTGAATATGTGATGGGAATAGTAGATCTGTACCAGTGGTCTCTGGAAATGAATGCTTTCAATCTCCACGACACTTCAGTAAAAAGCCAGTTGGAGCTCCTTGAAAATGTAGGATTGCAAGGAACACTTTCAAAACAAGCACTAGTCTTGGTAAGCTTGCAAGTTCAATGTACTTACTATTACTTATGATGGATGGTGTGTTAATGTTGTATCATTAACGCACATAGGTGTGCATGGACAGCAGAGTAGAATCAATTATACCAGACTACCCAATGATACTAGAGTTTACTGGAGGTTTTGGTGATGTCACAGAGGAAGATACTGTTGACTGCTCCAAACGTATTGTTACTGAGCCATACACTGGTGAAGACTACTCTATTGTTCTCAAGCCCAGAACATCTACGACTGATCTGTACAACATCATCAGTAGAGTAGAGATAGAGAAACTGAATGATGAATCTCTATCCTTTACGTATCGTTATGCAAAAAGAAGGGGGAAAGTAATTACAATAATTGTGACAATGAACACAAAAGCCCTTGAACTGGTAAGCAAATGTTACACTTGTAAGAGAGCATACAATTTATCTATGTAATCCTACACCTACAGGTATGTAAGGAGCCAAAGGTGAAAGCCATCAAGCCAAACTATGATACATCTGTGATTAACTAGAGTCATGTTCCTGGAGCAAGCTTTTATAAATTTTACAGTGCAGCAACAACCACACAAAATTATGTGACTTATACATGAATTATTATTGTATTGCACAATCATTTTTAACATTAATTTTGTACTATTTAAAACATATTATTCACAATTAAACTACAGAGAAGCATTCCTATTCAGTCAATTTGGTACTAGTTAGGAGTAAGGGTGTTACGTAATGACTATAACCACATCCACATTTGATTATAAGAATAATTTGGCTTTTGCATCTTTATTGGACTCTAGTAGAACAAATTTCCATTTGTCATGCAGTTAAGCCTTACAAATTGTGCTTTACAACAATCTGACACTTAAAGAAATCATAGACAATTAATACACACTATTATCTGGCCAATGAGGCTTATAACTACACCACATCAGTATGCAAAGAAGAAAGCACAATTTTCACACATAAGTTTATAGCTTTATGTTTCTCTAAATGGCACAATATTGATGACACCTTTCTGACACTGCATTAGTCTACCTGTCTTATGTGACATCTTGGGTTGTAATTGAGTTATGCAATCTATTTACAACCAAGAAAAGCAACCCAACCAATAAATGACTTGCATAAATCAGTAGGCAGTTTAAAATGCATTAATTCTGCAATATGTACAGTCAATGTTGATTTGAGAATATAGATTAAAGTGTACACACTGGAACCTCTCAACAAACTCTACAGCATAATAGGAGCGGATAGAACAAAACCTTTATAAATTTTGCTCCATCTCCTCTGAAAAAAACCTTCATATTGCAGAAAAAGTTATCCACACAAATACAGCCAAGCTGTGAAAAAAGGTGCAGCCTAAAAGCCTGTGTGAAAAAGTTATGAAATCAAAGGTGGCGGCCAACAAATGGCTGCAACGATGTATTAAATTTTATTAGCATTAACATCATTGCAGCCATTTGTTGGCCGCTTTGATTTCACAACTTTTTTCACCCAGGCTTTTTAAGGCTGCACCTTTTTTCACAGGTGATCAGCAGTGGCTCAGACTGTTCAGTGGTTAAGGATTTGGGTGTTCAGTATGGAGGTCGCTGGTCAGTAACCTTTATTTTTCGACATTTTTTAATGCACCTTTTTAATCCCGCGGTGATGTTCTATTAGATTATTTCGACCCCGCGATTTACAATTATTTGGTTTTCGCCTTGTAGCTCTGAGGCTGTCAATGCAGTTTCTTTTAAACCACAAAAGGTTTGAGCTATGATGGTTACCCTACATATGCATATCGATTTTTAAAGTTATTCCCATAAGTTGTTTACCCTATAGGCGTGACGGTTTTTTTTAACGCAAATAATTATCCAGAGCTCTATGAATATTAATCAGATTTGCACCAAACGTTGTACGTGATTGTGCCACAATACGTTCTTACAGTATACCAAAGCTCAAGACAATTGAGCTATACATTTGCATTTTATAATGGTTTTTGTAAAGTGTGTAAAAAGAAGAATCTAAGACCCCGAGTCCCCTAAAAAAAGAAAGAAAAAAAAAAAAAAAAAAAACCCCGAAGAAATTAAGCCAAATTTTGAAGGCTTATATTTCCCAATTGCATTAAGTAATCCATAAGCATTTTTCTGTTAAAAATATATAATACTGAACTTGTACATGTTGTGCTTTGTCAATTCTGGTCTATCATTGCCAAGGTCCACTGTGCAGCAAATGCTAGACACTGCAGCAAAGTAATGTATATCAGCTTCTCAGAGGATATTTATGGCTCGGAAATGTAGTGAATGGTTCTCCCAGACCTGAACTGATTTAACTGTATTAATTGGTATATTCAATATATTTTTGTATTTCACTCTTTGCCATGCCCACACTGGTGTTTTATAACTCTTTTCTGTGGTTGCATGTGACTGAGGACACACCCACATTATTATTATTGTATATATGTACATTTCTCTCTCATTGTTTCAATGATGGTATCAATCAATCAATTTGCTCAAATTCAGTATGTGGGGTCCTGAAGGTGGAGGGCGTTTGTAGCATAAAAATGATTCCAATTTGAGGAGGGAGCACAGAGCTATGTATGCGTGAAAACCACGTTCTTTTTCTTCCTGTAAATATACCCACGGTGTGGTGCACCAGATTTCTTGGTCACACGACACACTACCGTGTGTCTTGAATATATACTTGGCCCGAAGTACCCATTATAGAGTAGGTCTGTAGTAAATGCATATAGCTGAAGTCTAATGAATTATGTGGCCATTATGCTAGCCAATTCAGGTGGCCATTAAGGGATGTTCCACTGTATATCTGGTAAGACATTCACCTGTGTACAGGTGTTTTACTGGGTAAGATACTTTGACAAACAAATTGCACTGAGAGATGCATTGCTAGGTTCTTCAGTGGAAAACAAATGATGTAATAATCAGTAATAATCAGCTAGGCCTTGGTGATAATCATCACATCATTCTTTCATGGCTGTTTATCTGCTGAAGAATCCTAGCACCTCATGCCATTACCTTACTTATGCAGTAAAACTTGTCTATTACAGTCACCTTTGGGCCAAAAGTTTCTGACCTTATAGCAGGTGGCTGCATTACTACTTTGTGGATCAATGGCCAAGCTGTTTACACAGGTGACCTTATTATACTACATGCATTGTTGTAGGTAAGGTATAACATGCACAATTTAAATCTAACTGCATGGCAGTTGTAATTTATATGCGCTTACTATTACAAAGGCAGTGTATTACTACTGTCCTACATAAAAGTTGAAACAATATTATGTAGCAGCTATTGTGTATAAAATATGTACAGTATGTATACACTGCAGAACTGCAGTTAACAGTAATACACATGTCACTGTTTGAAAATATTTTTCATGGCATTTTTAACGGTTTGGAACCATACCATGTACAACAGGTAACTGAAGTTGATCATTGAGTATAATATGATAGCAACTGAACACAGTGCAAGAACAGTATTTAATGTCTTTATAGCTTCTTCTTTGTGTATCCCACATTCCTCTCTAGCTCCCCCAATTGAACATACTATAAATTTCTCAATATCATCAGCTACCTGGTCTCTTGTTGCCAAGAACGCTAACCGTGAACTAAAATTTGATAGCATCACTAATATATAATAACAGAACATGAGACTCAGTTTAATTTCAGCAGTTGAGCAATCCACACAGAATATTTTGGCAACAGCAATATTGTTAGGCTTCAAGTGATGCTTCTACATAACAAAGAAAATACATGTGAACAAAGAACCAAATAACTAACCTAGAAAAGATACTAAATGTTGTACTAGAGATGTACCAATTTAACTTTTCTGAACTTTACCAGCACCAATATGATCTAAGAAATTTATTACTGATCTACCGATATTGTACCAATCTGCCAGCTTTTATCTCATAAGTATGTATGCGAAGACTGATCTATTGCAGGTAGTTCTTATAACATTTTATAATCTCAAACTGATAGTTGAATAACGATCACAGTATTGTTGAATACTTTAATGCATGCTCCTACCAAGAATTATCTGGAACTTGTAGGCTGGTTGTAGCAGAGATCTTTATAGTTCTAGACTATTTGATATGGTGCCAAGACCAAGCGGCACAAAATTCACCTGAATTGTCGTTATTAAAATTTAACCATTAACCTACCATCACAGCCATTTCTTGGCCGCCACCTTGGATTTCACATCTTTTTTCACCATGGTCTTTATTGGGGCCGCACCTTTTTTTACAGCTTGGCTGTTTTTGATTAGATATCACTTCTTTCTGTATTTGTATACTGCAAAGCCGGCCTATGGTTGGCTTTGGGGCTTTTTTCACCCATGTGTTTTTTTCTTTACCACAGGAAGAAGAAAAGAACTTAAAGAAAATATTTAATACTTCAATTATTTTTGATTTTATTAGTAATTATACAAATTATATACATATATTTATTACATGCCCATTATTCCCCATAGGATATTTTTTTGCAGCTGATCTCTCTACTGGGTGACTTGAAATGTAGCTAAACTATATACAGGATGGTTTCTTTGTAGCTGAACTCTCTACAAGGTGACCTCTTCTAGCTGGTCTCTCTACAGGGTGATTTGTTTCTAGCTGAACCCTGGTGATTTGTTTGCAGTTAAACTCTCTACATGGTGGTTTCTTTGTAGCTGAATTCTCTACATGATGGTTTCTTTGTAGCTGAACTCTCTATAAGGTGACTTCGTCTATCTGAACTCTCTACAGTAGGGCTGGGCGGTATTGGAGTTTCGCTTCACGATATATCGTGCAGAAATATATCACGATATTACTATTTATCGCGGTTATTAAAGATGACTGCTATATTAGAGTAGCTGACTGCTTTATTAGGGTATCTCGATCCTAGCTGACTGTTCTATTAGAGTATCTCGATCTTTGTAAAAAAAATTGACTAGCTAGTACTAGGTCCTTGTTTGCAGTAGTATCACGTGATTATTTGAGGTGCATTATAACAACCTTAAGGACTTAATAAGCTGTCACAAGCACTAAAAATCGTAATAATATCGATATCGCGAGGGGTCAGCAACAAAGTAAAATCGCCTACGAGATTTTAAAATCTTGAGATTTTTAAAGATTTTGAGATTCTATGGAGATTTTGAGATTTTAAGGAGATTTTGAGATTTTAAGGAGATTTTGAGATTTTAAGGAGATTTTGAGATTTTGATAGATTCCGAGATTTTGTGGAGATTTTCTAAGATTTTCTCTCGAGATTTTTTCGTTGTTTCAGCGTGAGGCGATGTTCAGTAAGTCTCCTTGTATGTAAGATCTTGTTCAATATTGTTAAATATTTGTTTAATGCCACAGGGCGAGGTCCAGGAGGCGAGAGAAGCTATTCAGTATACTCAGCCTAGTGATCAACGGTTATGATGAAAACTGAAGCTGAGCTGTACAGCTGGTTGTAGATCACCGACGCTAACTACAAAGCCAGCTAGTGAACTGATGCTTGGAATGATCAATCATTAACTATCTACTGTAGCTATATACATCCAAAGCCGCGAGAAAAGCCATGGAGGACCGTGACTGTGCCGGTCCGCGGACCCGGCGAGACCGAGACTGTTTCGATGGTTTGGTGACTAAGTAATAATTAAATCTTCATGCTTATTCTGTGCTATTGAGTTGTATAATTATTATAGCTATTTGCATGCCACTGTATAAATATTAACTCTAAGTAGAGCTACCCGTATAGAGCTAGAGGTGATTGTAGCTAGCTATTCAGCACAATTTTTAACTTGTGCATGGATTAACATTAATGCATGATAGCTGTTTTAATAACATTACTGCTCCGATAAGAACGGCTATGCCGATTACTGTGACCGTGAGGTTAAATAAAGTAACAAATGAATAAGTGATGTGATCATTAAACTTGAGGCTATATAGCCTCTGCATGCTACAGCATATAGTTCAAAAATACAGTCTTGTTGACAGAAATTAGTGTACATTATTAGCTATATAAATACCCCATCGATCAATTTTGACGTTGATGTTGATGAGACTAGAACTTCCAGCTCTTCTTGCTCTAATACCTGGAAAGGGTTGAACCATTCGTTCGTCAAAGCATTTGATTAGGTGTTTTCTCATCACTCCTTGGTTATAAACATAGCAGCTTGGATCCTGTCCATAAACCAGAGATGTGGAGTAAGCAGCTGCAAATAATCCGCAGTCATCAGTACCAGCCTGCTTGTTTGTACTAGCAAATTTGACATGGCAGTGATGGTTTTCTTTTGTGATTTCAGCAGTTTGGCTAGCTGAGCTTTAGTGTCCTCAGAGATGGTGAAATGTAGGGAATCATAAATGGTGACATCAACACTGGAGTCAAGTGTGGAAACCGTAACCCAATGGTTGCCATTCACATGTAAGACCTGAACACTTCCTGGTAAAATTTTATTGCCTTTTTTCAAGACTAAAGCAGTGTCCTCTAATCCATTGACTAGCGGAAACTGCTCTTTCAGAAAAAACTGCATTGCACTTAAGTGTGTTCCATAGAGCCATTTGCCATCTGCAAGTATTCTTCTGTCGGAATTGTACAGACACATTCCTTTGATTTTGAGCCATGCATTTGAGACATTGCTATCTTCATCTTCACCTTCATGGTCTATGACAACTACATCCAGAGTTTTGGTAACATCATTATCACCTATAACAAAAGGCTCAACCATTTTAGTTCCAGGTAAACTCTCTGAATAAGGTTGCTTACTTCTAACTCTGAATATTCTATCAGGGGATAGTCGCTCCCCTTCTTGGAGCAACCAAAGGGCAGTAGTTTTTCGAATTAAAACAGATTTGTGATTATGAGTCAGTACTTCAACAAAAGGATTAAAGTTGCTCTGACCTGCACGCACAGATTTCTTTTGATTGTCATTCTGTACTTCAACACATTGATACATTGGTATTGTTGAAGAAGGCAGGCGCTGAAATGCTAATCTTTTCTTCTTCTGCTCAAGCCTTTCCTGAAGGGTGCTATCAATACACCCACTTTCAATAAATGCTCCTATATCATCTGATATGTGTATAGACTCCTCACTAGTAGAGTCATCAACAGTCTCCTCTTCTGCTCTGTTGTCATTAACATCGTCATTTTCAGCATCGCTATCATCACCATCATCATCAACACTGCACAAAACATTTTCCTTGCCACCATCTATTCCAACAATAGTTTTATCGGACCCCCACAAAGTATGCTTCTCAAACAGCTCAGCCATGCCAAGCTTTTCAACCATTAATTTTGCTTTGTCCTTGGCCTTGCCGATTGCTTTATCTATTTCATCATTGGTGAAATCAAGACTATGAGAGAGCCTTTGAGCTTTACGTTGTTGCTTAATCACTCTTGGGAAGATTATTTCTTTATCTGAATTAGCCTGAAGGGCTAACTGAATATGCAAACGATGTAACCTTTGTAGCAATCCGAGCATACCGAAATTGATCATCGTTGAAAATATGCTACTCATACGTCTTGCAGCTCTGAAAGTAGCTTCACAGGATTGTGATCCAAGAAGCCAAGGTAAAAGACATTTGCTGTTATTGACATGATCTCGAATGGTAATCAGGAAAACAATCAATGCATGAGCATTCAGCTCGATGCACATATATGCATTTGATGTAATAAAATTATCTCGAAGAGTAAATAATTTATTTAATATCAACCACTTTCGCCAATATCTCATAAAAAATACAACATACCACAGATCTTCGATTCGTTCAAGTGGGCCCAGCTGCTGATCTAAAAAGCTATTTGTGGCACATCTCATAAGCTCAACGTAGCATTTTGTGGCATCACTCTGTGGTACCTCAGACAACAAATGTGAAGCTGCTGTAATGTTTATAACAGCCTGAAAGTTCTGCTTGTCTTTATGATTAATGTCTCTCAATTGCAATCCATGCTGATCTTTCTGGAATTTTCTTGTCAAGGCTTGTAGGTGACTTCCCGTTGCTGTATAATCTCCCATCCGTAAAGCAATATTTGGCTTCAGTAAACGGCTCTTCAACTTGACAGCAAGGTGGACAGTGTCTTGAACAAATGCTATATTTATTGGCTGAATATGAAACCAATTCTCCCAGGCGGTGGGTATAGTTGAAGATAAGTTATTGGTTGGCAGTGAATGAGATGATGGTACAAACGAGGAGGATATCTTCATACATTTCATTAACCTGCTATCACCATCAGCCCCAAAGCTTAATACCGTAATGCCACGCTTGGAACATTCATTTGTGATGTATGTCCACCTTGGCAGCAGATCTTCTGCACAAAACTTATTATCAGTACCAAACCACACTAGGCAAAATGGTGGCACATTTTGCCACAATGGTTGTGCCATATAGACATAAGCATATTTTGCCACTGAAACTTTGCGAAACATGTTTTCCATAGCAGGAAATGACACTGCCACAAAAGCATCTATTACTGGCAAACCATCACTATTCAGTGGTAGCACAAATCCTACACATCTGTCAGTTGCGCAGTCATATTCCACCCTTCCTACCACTCTTGTGGCATCTTCACCTATTGAAACAAATGGGGGTGCTTTGTAGCGGTCAATGTGCTCCTTCAGTTGATCAGATCTAAAAAAGCCTTCATCAATAACTTGGTACTCAGAATAAATGGCAGTTTGAATAGTTCGAACACATGGTAATGCCTGTGGAATGTTTTGATGAATAAATTCATATGACAAAGGTCCAGCAAAAAGAAACAGTGCAGTTGCAAACTTTCTCATAATTTCTGAATGCCTTCCATGTGTGGGGTATTTATAATGATTGCGCTCTGCATTCTTTATCAACTCTTGTAAGATATTGGAAAATGATATTGTGATTGTGTTAGCTGAATTCACATAAGGAGTTGTCTCCGAAGATCGTACCTGTTGTAGCAATGCAGTCAGTGTGTCATTTTTGTGCTCTAATTGCTCTATGGTACTCATGATTTTCCAGTAGCCTGTTATAAGAGATTGTGATGGATCAGAAGCAGCTGCTTCAAGATGCCTTTTCTTTCTAGAAGACCATGACCATTCTGGGGGGTATGGTTTTTTTCAGCCCCTCTTTCCGTATGGAAAGAGGGGCTACCTAAAAAACCTGGTTCTCTGACTGATCACTGCTGGCTAAAGCTTGAGAATAATTATTTTTCAAGGCACTTACAGCTGTCAAATCAATTAAGCTATTATCAGCATTACTTGAATGTGTGCTTACTCTACTGCTAGAAGTACCATTGCCATCGCTAGCTGAAGACTCTGTAAAATAGCCCCCTAAGGAAGTTTGACTGAACTTTTTCTCGCTTTAGTCTTTATTTTTATCCATGCACGAATCGACATGCCGGTAAAAATTGGAATTGGAAAATGACTGATAGGTTTTTTGCAGCAAAATGGACTTTCCACAATTGAGACACCTAATAGATACTTCAAAATCTCCAGGGCAACCTTTTGGTGGTACAATATGCAGTGAATAATGTTCACCTTCTTGCATTTCCTGCAAGTAGCTCTTTTCTTGTCTTTTTGTCCATGTGCGTAAATTATGCCTCACCTGCTTAGAAACATCAACAAGTGTAGGAACTGTAACAGTTGAGTCATCAGAAGTAGTCTGCTTTTCTGTTATTTTCCTTTTCTTGTTTACCTTAGCAAACTGGGAATCCATTTTTCTTTTTGAGTAAACGTTGACATCACTCTTATTTCGGCATAATGTTTTCACTTCTCTGATAAAATGGCAAAGCCTGATTCTGTGCCCAGGTGAAAATTCAAATGGACTAGAAGAATATGGATTGTGGTTTGGAGAGGAAGCAAATTTTCGCTCTATGTATTTCTCAATCTTCTCAATAGAATTACCTGGGTTTTCAGTAGTATCCATTGAAGAGAGAACTTCTATTTCATCAAACCCTGCTGACACAACACAGTTTACGATGTATGGTGGAAGCTTCTGTTTCATTAGTCTCATCACTCTTAAATTCATTTTATTTCTCTGCACCTCATCTGACGAGTTGGAGGACGAGTCATCAAGTATATCACAATCAGGTACTTCACTTTGCGAGTCACTTGGTCTTTGATGAGAAATCTTGGAGGAAATGGAGTTCGTTGAAAGCTTACTAGTTTGTTGATGTCTAACCAACAAAAAATGTAATTATTACAGCTTGAAATTAGCTATTGTGCTCTTACTTTTGAGATAAAGATTCATTAGCTTCCGAATTTAATTCAGCTTCACATGGGGCTTCATGGGGTACCAAGTGATCTCTATTCGAACTTGCAGTACATTTTTGAGTCAGGACTTGATTCAGCCTCGGATTCAACTGAATAATTGATGAGCTACAAACAGATAATTCCGCGGATAATTGAGTTGCAACCTCACAGTCAAGACAGCGGCATGCTCGACTCAGTGATGGCATGCGTACTCACCTTTGTTCAGTTATTAGTCCTGATTGGATTGTTGCTTCATTCGGCCCGGCTTCACTGACTGCAGCTCCACGCTGAGTAGTAGTGGGTCCTGGGGTGCTAATTGGCTTACTGCTGATATCACGCTCCTCCTCGTGTTCAGAAGGGAAGCTTGACGATGTTGAATTTATATCCATCTAACCCCGATCTTAAGGGAAATTGATAGCCCCGTTGATAGCTAATGAACTCCGGAATGAACTCGATAACGAGATTAGCACGAGGTGAAACACGTGGTCCCGCACATGTCACCACGATTAAACATCACGTGATACATAGTAAACAAACATTTACGGATAAAATACGGAAAAATAGGTGAAGATTTTAAGATTTTCGTTCAGATTTTCGGCAGCTCCTACGAGATTTTCAGCTTGTTGCTGACCCCCTGCGATATCGTGATATTATCGTTTCACCGAAATCTACGCGATACAGATATCGTTTCATTGCAATACCGCGGTATTACTATAATACCGAGAAACCGCCCAGCCCTACTCTACAGGGTGATTTGTTTGTAGCTGAACTCTCTTCAGGTGATTTGTTTGCAGCTGAACTCTCTACATGATGGTTTTATTGTAGCTGAACTCTCTACAAGGTGACTTCTTCCAGCTGATCTCTCTACGGGGTGATTTGTTTCTAGCTGAACTCTCTACAGGTGATTTATTTGCAGCTAAACTCTCTACATGGTGGTTTCTTTGTAGCTGAACTCTCTACATGATGGCTTCTTTGTAGCTGAACTCTCTACAAGGTAACTTCTTCTCTACAGGGTGATTTGTTGTAGTTGAATTCTCTACAGGGTGGTTTGTTTGAGGCTGAACTCTCTACATGGTGGTTTCTTTGTAGCTGAACTCTCTACAGAGTGATTTGTTTGCAGCTGAACTCTCTACATGATGGTTTCTTGTAACTGAACACTCTACAAGGTGACTTCTTCTAGCTGATCTTTCTACAGGGTGAATTGTTTGTAGCTGAACTATCTGCAAGGTAACTTCTTCTATAGCTGATCTCTCTACAGGGTGATTTGTTTGTAGCTGAACTCTCTACAAGGTGACTTCTTCTAGCTGATCCCTCTACATGGGGATTTGTTTGTAGCTGAACTCTCTACAAGTGATTTATTTGCAGCTGAACTCTTTATGTGGTGGTTTCTTTGTAGCTGAACTCTCTACAAGGTGACCTCTTCTAGCTGATCTCTCTACAGGGTGATTTGTTTCTAGCTGAATTCTCTACAGGTGATTTTTTGCAGCTAAACACTCTACATGGTGGTTTCTTTGTAGCTGAACTCTCTACATGATGGTTTCTTTGTAGCTGAACTCTTTACAAGGTGACTTCTTCTAGCTGAACTCTCTACAGGGTAATTTCTTTGTAGCTGAACTCTCTACATGATGGTTTCTTTGTAGCTGAACTCTCTACAAGGTAACTTCTTCTAGCTGATCTTTCTACTGGGTGATTTGTTTGTAACTGAATTTTCTACAGGGTGATTTGTTTGCAGCTGAACTCTCTAAATGGTGGTTTCTTTGTTGTTGAACTCTCTACAAGGTGAATTCTTCTACCTGATCTCTCTACAGCAGGGGCTAAAGAAAGGGGCTAGTTGTGGCCATAAAGCTAGTTGTAACTGACTTTTGGCTAGTTGTAAATGGTGATTTGGCTAGTTGTAACAGTCAGACTAAATAGCAAGCTGCACCACAGAAAGAAACTACATACATGTGCTGTGCATGTTTACAGGGATTTGACTAAAAGTGTACCTCAAGATCCAGTATTGAGATTGCCATTTTCAAAAAATTTCCACTGTGGTCCACTAATTAAAAATTGCAACTTGATAGTTATGGTCATTTTCACAGTCCACTAATAATTGCCTTAAAATCTTATACAATAGTTTGATCTAAAGAATTGGCTTGTATGTCACTGTAATTTGTTTGCTATTTCCTAGTTCCAGGTCTCAGTCACTTATCTCAAATTGCTTCCAGATTCTATCTTGCCACAATTATGTGTTTCAACTAAGTAAATATGTTTGCACACTCCCCTAAAATCCCTTCAATCATTCTCTTCACTGACATTTTGCTACACAACAATACTACCCCCCCGGTCTCGGCTGCAGGTTTGGGGTTTGGGCTAGTTGTAAAAAATAGTCTTTTTAGCCACTGCTCTACAGGGTAATTTGTTTGTAACTGAACTCTGTACAAGGTACGTTTTTGTAGGTGATCTCACTGCAGGTTGATTTGTATGTAGCTGAACTCACTAAAGGGTGATTTGGTTGTAGCTGAACTCCTTGCATTGTGTCTAGTTTCTAGCTGATCTCTCTACAGGGTGATTTGTTTGTAGCTGATCTCTCTACAAGTTGATTTGTGTGTAGCTGATCTTTCTGCAGGTTGATTTGTTTGTAGCCGATCTCTCTACATGGTAATTTGTTTGTAGCTGAACTCTCTATAAAGTGATTTGTTTGTAGCTGATCTCTCTGCAGGTTGATTTGTTTTAGCTGAACTTTCTACAGGGTGATTTGCTTGTAGCTGAACTCCTTACATTGTGTTTAGTTTCTAGCTGATGTCTCTACAGGGTGATTCTTTTGTAGCTGAACTCTCTACAGGGTTATTTGTTTCTAGCTTATCTCTCTACAGGTTGATTTGTGTGTAACTGATCTCTCTACAAGGTGATTTTTTTTGTAGCTGACCTCTCTTCAGGGTGATTTGTTAGTAGCTGATCTCTCTACAGGGTGATTTTTTGTAGCTGACCTCTCTTCAGGGTGATTTGTTTCTAGCTGATCGCTTTACAGGTTGATTTCTTTGTAGCTGAACTCTCTACACGGTGATTTGCTTGTAGCTGAACTCCTTACATTGTGTCTAGTTTCTAGCTGATCTCTCTACAGGATGATTTGTTTGTAGCTGATCTCTCTACAAGTTGATTTGTGTGTAGCTGATCTCTCTGCAGGTTGATTTGTTTGTAGCCGATCTCTCTACGATGTACCTTCTTCTAGCTGAACTCTCTACAGGGTGACTTGTTTGTAGTTGAACCCTCTACAGGGTGATTTGTTTGTAGCTGAACTCTCTACAAGGTAACTTCTTCTAGCTGATCTTTCTACAGGGTGATTTGTTTGTCTCTACAGGGCCATTTGTTTGTAGCTGAACTCTCTACATGGTAGTTTCTTTGTAGCTGAACTCTCTACAATGTAACTTCTTCTAGCTGAACTCTCTACAGGGTAACTTGTTTCTAGCTGAACTCTCTACAGGGTGACTTGTTTCTAGCTGAACTCTCTACAGGGTGATTTGTTTGTAACTGAACTCTCTACAAGGTAACTTCTTCTAGCTGATCTTTCTACAGGGTGATTTGTTTGTCTCTGCAGGGCAATTTGTTTGCAGCTGAATTCTCTCCATGGTAGTTTCTTTGTAGCTGAACTCTCTAGAATGTAACTTCTTCTAGCTGAACTCTCTACAGGGTAACTTGTTTCTAGCTGAACTCTCTACAGGGTGATTTGTTTGTAGCTGAACTATCTACAAGGTAACTTCTTCTAGATGATCTTTCTACAGGGTGATTTGTTTGTAGCTGAATTCTCTACAGGGCAATTTGTTTGCAGCTGAACTCTCTACAATGTAACTTCTTCTAGCTGAACTCTTTACAGGGTGACTTGTTTCTAGCTGATCTCTCTACAGTGTAACTTGTTTCTAGCTAAACTCTCTACAGGGTGATTTGTTTGTCTCTACAGGGCAATTTGTTTGCAGCTGAACTCTCTACATGGTAGTTTCTTTGTAGCTGAACTCTCTACAATGTTATTTCTTCTAGCTGAACTCTCTACAGGGTAACTTGTTTCTAGCTGAACTCTCTACAGGGTGATTTGTTTTTAGCTGGACTCTCTAGAAGGTAACTTCTAGCTGATCTTTCTACAGGGTGATTTGTTTGTAGCTGAATTCTCTACAGGGCAATTTGTTTGCAGCTGAACTCTCTACATGGTAGTTTCTTTGTAGCTGAACTCTCTACACTGTAACTTCTTCTAGCTGAACTCTCTACAGGGTGACTTGTTTCTAGCTGATCTCTCTACAGTGTAACTTGTTCCTAGCTAAACTCTCTACAGGGTGATTTGTTTGTCTCCACAGGGCAATTTGTTTGCAGCCGAACTCTCTACATGGTAGTTTCTTTGTAGCTGAACTCTCTACAATGTAACTTCTTCTAGCTGAACTCTCTACAGGGTAACTTGTTTCTAGCTGAACTCTCTACAGGGTGATTTGTTTGTAGCTGAATTCTCTACAAGGTAACTTCTTCTAGCTGATCTTTCTACAGGGTGATTTGTTTGTAGCTGAATTCTCTACAGGGCAATTTGTTTGCAGCTGAACTCTCTACATGGTAGTTTCTTTGTAGCTGAACTCTCTACAATGTGACTTCTTCTAGCTGAACTCTCTACAGGGTAACTTGTTTCTAGCTGATCTCTCTACAGTGTAACTTGTTTCTAGCTGAACTCTCTACAGGTTGATTTTTTTGTAGCTGAATTCTCTACAAGGTAACTTCTTCTAGCTGATCTTTCTACAGGGTGATTTGTTTGTAGCTGAATTCTCTACAGGGCAATTTGTTTGCAGCTGAACTCTCTACATGGTAGTTTCTTTGTAGCTGAACTCTCTACAATGTACCTTCTTCTAGCTGAACTCTCTACAGGGTGACTTGTTTGTAGTTGAACCCTCTACAGGGTGATTTGTTTGTAGCTGAACTCTCTACAAGGTAACTTCTTCTAGATGATCTTTCTACAGGGTGATTTGTTTGTCTCTACAGGGCAATATGTTTGCAGCTGAACTCTCTACATGGTAGTTTCTTTGTAGCTGAACTCTCTACAATGTAACTTCTTCTAGCTGAACTCTCTACAGGGTAACTTGTTTCTAGCTGAACTCTCTACAGGGTGATTTGTTTGTAGCTGAACTCTCTACAAGGTAACTTCTTCTAGCTGATCTTTCTACAGGGTGATTTGTTTGTAGCTGAATTCTCTACAGGGCAATTTGTTTGCAGCTGAACTCTCTACATGGTAGTTTCTTTGTAGCTGAACTCTCCACAATGTACCTTCTTCTAGCTGAACTCTCTACAGGGTGACTTGTTTGTAGTTGAACCCTCTACAGGGTGATTTGTTTGTAGCTGAACTCTCTACAAGGTAACTTCTTCTAGATGATCTTTCTACAGGGTGATGTGTTTGTCTCTACAGGGCAATATGTTTGCAGCTGAACTCTCTACATGGTAGTTTCTTTGTAGCTGAACTCTCTACAATGTAACTTCTTCTAGCTGAACTCTCTACAGGGTAACTTGTTTCTAGCTGAACTCTCTACAGGGTGATTTGTTTGTAGCTGAACTCTCTACAAGGTAACTTCTTCTAGCTGATCTTTCTACAGGGTGATTTGTTTGTAGCTGAATTCTCTACAGGGCAATTTGTTTGCAGCTGAACTCTCTACATGGTAGTTTCTTTGTAGCTGAACTCTCTACAATGTAACTTCTTCTAGCTGATCTTTCTACAGTGTGATTTGTTTGTAGCTGAATTCTCTACAGGGCAATTTGTTTGCAGCTGAACTCTCTACATGGTAGTTTCTTTGTAGCTGAACTCTCTACAAGGTAACTTCTTCTAGCTGATCTTTCTACAGGGTGATTTGTTTGTAGCTGAATTCTCTACAGGGCAATTTGTTTGCAGCTGAACTCTCTACATGGTAGTTTCTTTGTAGCTGAACTCTCTACAATGTAACTTCTTCTAGCTGAACTCTCTATAGGGTAACTTTCTTCTAGCTGAACTCTCTACAGGGTGATTTGTTTGTAGCTGAACTCTCTACAAGGTAACTTCTTCTAGCTGATCTTTCTACAGGGTGATTTGTTTGTAGCTGAATTCTCTACAGGGCAATTTGTTTGCAGCTGAACTCTCTACATGGTAGTTTCTTTGTAGCTGAACTCTCTACAATGTAACTTCTTCTAGCTGAACTCTCTACAGGGTGACTTGTTTCTAGCTGATCTCTCTACAGGGTGACTTGTTTCTAGCTGAACTCTCTACAGGGTGATTTGTTTGTAGCTGAACTCTTTGCATGATTGTTTCTTTGTAACTGAACTCTCTACAATGTTAGCTGATCTCTCTACAGGATGACTTGTTTCTAACTGAACTGTCTATAGTGTGATCTGTTCATAGCGGAACTTTCTACTGGGTGATTTGTTTGCAGCTAAACTCTTTGCATGATTGTTTCTTTGTAACTGAACTCTCTACAAGGTAACTTCTTCTAGCTGATCTCTCTACAGGGCAATTTATTTGTAGCTGAATTCTCTACAGGGTGATTTATTTGAGCTGAACTCTCTACATGATGGCTTCTTTGTAGCTGAACTCTCTATTAGGTATCTTCTTCTAGCTGATCTGACTACAGGGTGACTTGTTTGTAGCTGAATTCCCTACAGAATAACTTGCAATGTAATATAACTGTGTAAATTATACATGCAGCTGAATGCTTTATTAGGGTGACTGTTCTATTAGAGTATCTCGATCTCGCATTTGCTGCACGTAGTTGCCTTTCGAATCATAACTCAGTGATTTGTAATCCGATTCTTCTGTACTACTGCAAGAACTTTCTATGATGATTATTCCAGATACATACTGATTTTCAGTTCATTGCTCTAAGCGGTTTGCCTGGTAGACACGAAAACTAATAGTTTTTTTATTCATAAAAATCGATCGCGTAATTTTGACACAGGTTGGATTTTGTGTCATATCTCCATGGTCTTTATCCCGATTCCTTTCAAACCACAAAAAGGCACTCCTACGATGGTTGCTCCATCTACATATCAATTTTCAACTGATTCCTCTAAGGGGTTTACCCTGTAGGCGTGACAGACCTTCGACCTTATTTTACGCAAATAATCGGTAATAACTCCGTGAATGTTCATCGGATTCCTACTAAAGTTGGTACGGAGATCCGCCTTAATGAGCCCTTTAAGTGTGCCAAATTTCAGCCCAATCCGAGCATGCATTCGTGTTTTATGGCGAATTTTGCGAAGTGTGCGAAATGAAGAAGAAAAAAACGAAGAAATTAAAACGAAATTTTGTTCGCTCGTATCTCGGAAATGGCTGGACCGATTTTCTTCAAATTTGGTATGTAGACTCCCCTAACTGGGCAGCACGTCTCTAGCAAATTTGGTTCCAATCGGATAAGGGATCACAGAGCTACATAGTCAGGCGCCGCCCGCCCCTTCGCATAAAGTAAGGGTCTGGTGAAATACAGATACTAAATCATTTCTAGCGCCCAGATTCGGCGCTAGCCAATTAGTGCATGCCAATGACGTTCACACAGAAATCGCCTTGGCAACACAATGCTTTTGTTCGAATTGAAGTGCAATCATCTGATGTAACAAGCATTACGTACGCTGTCTAATTGAATTCCTTTTGAAATGATTAGGTATTTGTATTTCACCAGACCCTTACTTTTTGCGAAGGGGCGGGCGGCGCCAGACTAAGAGCTACATAGGTGTGAAAGTTTCGTTTTCTTTCTTCCTGTTACAGACGATTGCGGAATCTATGCAACACAGGAAGTCAATGGAAACGTGAGCTTGTTACGTAATTCGGTACCTTTTCAAAGCAAATGGATCACGTTTTCGGTTTTCGCTTGACGGTTTTTGTTGCAAAGATCGCGCAATCGTCTGTAATATACTCACGGTGTGGCGCGCCGGCTTCTTGGGCCGCACGACACACTATCGTGTGTCTTGATTAAGAAGAAAAAAAAAGGAAGAAAAAATCGAAACTTTGGCAGCTCATATCTCGGAAACTGTTGGAGCCATTTCCTTCTAATTTGGAATGTAGACTCCCATTGCTGGCGGGCAACTCTGTAGCAAGTTTGGTTCCAATCGGAGAAGGGATCACCGAGATACAAAGGTGTGAAAATGACGTTTTCTTACTTCCTGTAAATATACTCACGGTATGGCGTGCCGGCTTCTTGGGCCGCACGACACACTACCGTGTGTCTTGATATATATTCAGGGCCGCCCAGAGAAATTAAGGGGCCCAGGGCAAAGAGTTAAAGTGGGGCCCTTCACCCAAGCTGTAAGTTGAAGACCAAAAAAAAAAAAACAAAAAAAAAGGTCACAACCTGCTGGCAATGACAATAACTACCCATCACCAACCATATCTCCTTATCTATAAGCTTGCTACACTGCTCCTCTGAAGAATACTGTGACTGCTCTATTAGAGTATTTAGATCTGACTGTTCTATTAGAGTATATCGATCTTTTAAACAGGTATTCAGGGGGCCCTTCATGGGGCCTCCTGGGGCCCCTTTCAGGCTGGGTCCCCGGGGAAAAATGCCCCAGTTGCCCCCCCCCCCCCCCCTGTGGGCGGCCCTGTATATATGTTCCTTGGCAAACTCTTCAGTTTTATAATTGCACTATATTATATATCAGTGTGAACACAGCTTTTCACAAATGTATGTAGCCTTATATGTACCTGTCTGTCTGTTGAATAATGAGAAACAATTCTTTGGCTACCTGTCTTTATAACGTTCATAATACTATAATTCTTGCTGTATAAAGACTACTAAAACTAGATTATGGTTGGCTGGCTATGTACATTTCTTCTGTGTGAGAAAAAATATTGACAAACCTGAGAGAGCTGGACAATTGAAGTCCAGACATGAGACTACAGGGCAGTGCTAGCTTCTTAGTGAGTGATATATGCAACAAAATCAACAGCAAAAACATTTGGCCAACCATATCAGGCCATCCAGCAGTACACCACTGATTCTTGCCAAGCTAGGTCCTTCACAAGGCCAAAAAGGCGTCTCTTAAAAGCAGCCTTAAATAGTTTGAATAATGCTGAGGGTCAAAACTTGTAGTATGATAGTGTAGCTATCCGCTGGTGGTGTTAGTTTGATTATAAAGCACTCTGCAGTGCAATAAAGCACTCTTTGTTGGTAATAAAGCACAGTTGCCCATGTACTCTAGTGCAGGCTAATAGCCTGTGACGCTCACACCAGTATGACTAATCACCCAAGCCGGTGAAGGCTGATAGTCCTCACCGCGCTGAGTAGTCAATCACCCCAGCCAACACAAGTGCTACCACTGGAATGTTTTTATGGACATACCTAAATGCTTCGATGATGGGTGGGAGAAGGTAACGTTGCTGTTACGTTTGCTGATGTAAATGGACAAGTCCTGGAGATATCACGGAAATACTTCACCATGTGTCACAAAAGAATCAATTGTAGGATGTGACCAAAACCTGCTAAAATACGCAATGAACATCTACCATGTCAAACTATGGTTCTACAATCCCTAATGGACATTAATTGTTGTATAATAAATGGCACCAGTACTCTTGGATATATGACTAAAGCCAATCTTTTAAGATTGGCTTTAATTTACATTGGACACATTATTTTTACGTCAATTCATGATAGCTCAATTGCTTCCCTACATTTGTAAACGAGAATCATCCGTATACTGTGCTTTATGTGTGCACAGCATACAAAGACACCCTGTAGCTACTGACAAATTGCAGTTAACATGCTGATTGGTGTGGAAACACCCCGGGGCAGTGTGCACTCGGCATATTCGAGCAGTGCACACCCCTGGGGTGAAATCACCACTTACCATGTATTTAGTATGTGTGCATACAAAATAGACACAACTATATAATGTTTTCCTAGCTATACACACCACCCTTCCACCGCTTCTAGCTCTATTGCCTACTTTTTCCTAGTTCTAATCACATGCATTAATTTTTCCACAAAGCCATAAAGTGTACGCAACAACACCAAACAAACAAACACTCATGCAAATATCTACCACATCACCATTGCCATAAATATACATAACAGCGCAAAACACAAATAACATTCATACAGATATCTATACACAAGTACTTTGGGGAAAGGGCAACTGAGGAAATTGTTGGAGTAGGGTGTAATAACTTTTGCACAAGCCATGCAGACAAGCATTGTGGATATGGAATAACTGGATTTACAGTTGACCACAAAGCAAATATGTGTTCCACAAGATTGCAGCAACGCATCATATATGCATAGCAACACAACGTGATAGCAGCAATCAATGAATAATCATACAAGTTAAATTTAGCGTAATTGGTTTGGTTTGGCCATGCACAGATAATTAGCACTTCATCCACCTGCCCTTGGTCCTCAGTTGCCGTTTAACTATATATGGGTATCTAAGTTCAATATCAGTAATTGGATGCACAACAACCAAGCAAACAATGTAACTAAGTGATATATACAAAGGTTCAATTTTTATTGTATTATTACTTTATATAATACATTATATGGACAACCGTACAAAGTGCATACAACAACATATGCACTGGCACTTATACTTAATGCATGGTTTTGGGTGGGAGGGAGGGAAAAAAGTTTTTGTCCCCGAACATGCCATGCACTATGGCATGATCTCGTGATCTCAAACCTGTCAAACCAGTTTATTACAATGAATCATTATGATGTCATTACGTCTCATGTATCCTACAAGATTGGTTCAACTTTTACCGGTGCTGATTTCAGTTTGTGATGCTAGCACTGCTAATATACAATGCCTCTCTAATGGATCTTACAGTCAACTCAGGGATTCTGTGTTGCTGAATTTAATTACTTTACTCGAAAGGCTAGTTTATCACTAAAGGATGCTGGCTTCATTTACTATGGTATGGTATGTAGGTTTGCACTGTATCCATTCTACGCCCACACCAAGGCATGTTAACTTCAATTTATTGTGTTGCAATAAATTACATTTAAACCAGCATCATGTCAAGTTGCCACAAACTATTCAATTAATTATTAACATTTTTAGGCACCGTAATAAAAGTCTGTATATGTCGAGGACTGACTAGCTTATTAGTATTGTATTTAGAATTAGCGCTTGTAATTAGGTAATTATTGGTGTGCTGTAATTGGAGCTGTGTGTAGTGTTGTTCAATTAGAATCAGAATAGTGTGAGCACGTGTCACTTGAGTTCGTCGTCCGCTTCCCTACCCTATCACAAGCCGAGACATTGGTGCTGTGACCAGGATCGCTTAGCCTTGCTGAGTCTACTGGCGTTTATTGTAACCCAACATTTAGAAGTCGTGGTACCGTGGCAATCTGTTCGATAACGGTACCCTGCAAGGCAAGCGATTTTTTCAGAAAGGTCATTTGTTTGGTGTTCTATTTCAGTAGGGAATAACAGGATGGACGAAGCACGCCGATCCGCCTCGTCACGAAAGGCCTATCGTTCCCACGTGACACGTTTACTGAAGAAGGTTGAAGAGCTCACCGGCAATGGAACGCTCACCACCGTCGAGGAACCTAACCTCACTGCTTTAATTACCACAGTCGAGCAGTTGGAGAGTAAGCGCACTACTTTAGCGGAGTTGGACGCAAAGATCGCCGACTCTATTACTGAGCCAGATGAACTGGAGACTGAAATTTTCAAAGCAGTGGAAATACAGGACACTATTTCAGAGTACACTCATCTTACAAAAAGAGTTATTGACCGTTCGGAGCATCAACCTCAAGTTCCCACTGCTGCACCACTGAATGTGAATGCCCCTCCATATCAACCTCCTAGTGTAAACACCACGGGCACAGCAAAAGAAACCCAAGTCACCAACACATCAACTACCCTGACTCATTCTGATACTGAGAACACTGACACACTTGAGAACACCGACTCACTTGAGAACACTCAACAGTCTGGTGTAACAGATCGAGAAGCCACTACTCCACTAGTCAATGTCACTCCCCAATTCACCACACGTCTGCCCAAATTAACATTACCCACATTTTCTGGAAATCCGTTGATGTGGCAGACCTTTTGGGACTCATTTTCGGCAGCTGTTCATTGTAATGAAGCACTCACTGGAGTCCAAAAATTTAATTATCTTAGAGCCCAGCTGATGGATGAGGCTGCTAGAGCTATTGCTGGACTCCCTTTGACCAATGATAATTACCAACATTCAATCAAGTTACTAAAGGAACGCTTTGGACAGACGGATAAGATAGTAAACTCTCATATGCAGGCCTTGTTAGCATTACCAAATCCATCGAACAACATCACAAGTCTCCGTACATTCTATGACTCGATAGAAAGCCACATTCGTGGTCTAGCAGCTCTTGGACAATCAAAGGACTCCTATGGTGCCTTACTTGTTCCAATCATACTTGGGGAAATTATCAGTTGAGACCAGACGAAACCTGGCCAGAGATCACCCAACGTTTGAATGGTCCATTGACTCCCTTAGAAAGGCTATTCTTAAAGAAATAAGAGTGTTTGAAGCGGGTCTCTACAGTTCTTATCAATCACCTGATTCGTCATCAATGACAGCTTCCTTTCATACTGGTGCTCAAGTACAACGTCACAAGACCAACATTGGGGGTAAGGACCGTATGTGTGTTTACTGTAGGGGTGCTCACTCTGCCACCAATTGCAATGTTATTGTTGAACACCATAAAGGTTTAGAGTACATTAAGAAGGAAGGGCTCTGCTTTAACTACCTTGCAAAGCACAGGGTGGCACAGTGTACATCTCGCAACCATTGTAAACAGTGTTCTCATAAACACCATACAAGTGTCTGTAAGGCATACGCCAATAGACAACCATTAATTGGCAACCAATCCAGTAACCCACCAATCCAACACACCAGACCCAATGAAATAGAAGCCAAGCAAACTGCTCCCCCAGTTAGCACACCACCAGCTTCCAATGTAACTACCCCTGTCACCACAACACTAGCTTCCAACCCACAATCATCAGTACTGTTTAACCAAGGTGACTCAATTTGTCTGTTGAAAACAGCAGTAACAGAAGTGGTGTCCGACAAGGTTCGTGCTGTTGCCAATATTTTATTTGACGAGGGAGCTCAACGATCGTTTATTTCACAACAGCTGGCCAATACTCTAAATTTAACACCATTGCGACAAGAGAGTATCACTTTGGCACCATTCGGCTCTGATTCCATGACTCCACAAGATTTAAGTGTGGCTTTGATCAACATTGTTGCAAAGACAGGCGAGTTAATACCTCTATCAGTCTTAGTAGTGCCAAGAATTGCAGCACCACTTCAAACTGTCTCACATGCTAAACTAACCAGTCTTCCTTATTTACACGGTTTGACCTTGGCACACCCTATAACAGGCGACAAACACTTTGAAATATCTTTGCTGATTGGTGTTGACCATTACTGGAAACTTGTTGGTGATCACACTATAAGGGGAGATGGTCCCACTGCCGTTAAATCAAAACTCGGATATTTTTTATCTGGCCCACTACACCTCTCAAATCATAGAACAGAGATTGTCAGCACCTTCCATGTCAGTGTTAGTCCTAGTATAGAGCAAACAATAGAGAAGTTTTGGAGTATTGAGTCTGCTGGAACACTTCCAGCTCAACCACAGTCATGCAACCAGTTCACAGATAACTACCTCAAATCAATTGTTCAAGATGAAAGCGGCTCTTATGTCGTCAAATATCCATGGAAGAATGACCACGCCCCCTTACCAACCAACTTTAAAGTATGTGCACGCAGAACAAGAGCATTAGCACGCCGCCTCACCAACACGCCTGATCTATTACAAATGTACAACAACATCATCAAGGAGCAAGAAAGAAGAGGCTTTATTGAGAAGATTGATTCCTCACCATCTAATAGTCCAGTACATTACATTCCACACCATCACATGAGCAAGGAGTCAAAGACAACGCCCATCAGAATAGTATACGACTGTAGCTGTCGGTTATCTGCAAATCATCCGAGTCTTAATGATTGTTTAGAGATCGGACCATCATTAGTAAATGATCTGTGTTCCATATTACTACGTTTCCGTGTTCACAAGTTCGGGCTGTCAACTGACATTGAAAAGGCTTTCCTGCATGTCAAACTTAATGCCAGTGACCAAGACTTTACTCGTTTTTTGTGGTTGTCGAATCCACAAAATCCTGAGAGTGATCTCGACACTTATCGTTTTAAGGTAGTCCTATTCGGATCTGCGAGCTCTCCCTTTATGCTTGGAGCAACATTACGCCTTCACCTCAACAAACATGATTCTGAGATTGCTCATGACATGCAAGAGAACTTGTACGTAGACAACGTGATATCAGGAAGCCCAAGTGAAGAATCAGCTGTCAGTTATTTCCATGAAGCAAGGAAAATCATGTCTGAGGCCAACTTCAATCTTAGAAGCTGGGAATCTAACAGCCAACAACTACAAGCCATCGCACGAGATAGCCAAGTCATTGATGAGAACCAGGTGGTAAATGTACTTGGATTACATTGGGATACCACGGCGGACTGAATATGTTTTATCCCAAAGTTGCTTGATTCAATTACCAGTTCTGTTGTCACTAAGCGAAGCATTCTACAAGATTCTTCTAGAGTGTATGACCCACTTGGAATCCTATCCCCTGTTACCATCCGTGCCAAACTACTTATGCAAGAATTATGGCAGCAATCTGTCGACTGGGATGAACCTCTGGAACAGCAGATGAGAGACAAGTGGAGAGACATTGCGACAGACCTTCAGAATGCTACAGTAACCACCTTGACCCGACGCTATTTTCCTAGTGAGAGCAATAGTGATGACCACACCACACACCTTCACATTTTTGCAGATGCAAGTATGAAAGCCTATGGGGCAGTAGTCTACATTTGTGACGACAACAATGCATCATTTGTTATCGCAAAAACTCGTGTAGCCCCAATCAAGCCACTTACTCTTCCTCTACTTGAGTTAATGGCAGCTCTTGTTGCTGCAAGATTGGGCAAGTTTGTTCTGGACTCACTTGGCAATCACTACAACATTTCATTACACCTATGGTCAGACAGCCAGATTGTTCTCCACTGGCTCAATAGTGGAAAGAAGCTAAAACAATTTGTTGCCCACCGTATACAGGAAATTTCTCTTACCTATACTGCTACGTTGTGGCATTACTTCCCTACAGGAGACAATCCTGCTGATCTTGTAACCAGAGGAACAACCAGTGCAGCATTGTCATCTTCTCTTTGGACAAATGGTCCATCTTGGCTAACAGATGAGTCTAAGTGGCCACAATGGAATCCATCAGCTTTGACACTACATTTACAAACTGACATTGAAGAAGAAACTGATCACCTTGTACCAACAGAGCCTCCAGAACTCACTACAGAGATCCACAAGATCATTGAGATTTCCAGGTATAGTAGTTTAACTAAGCTGTTACGCATCACTAGTTATGTTTTGAGGTTTATTACCAACCTGAGAAACCCCACAGATAAACAAGCAGGAACTTTGAGTGTGAGTGAACTGAGTACAGCGGAGTTCAAATGGATACTGAACTGTCAACAGCTGCAATTCCCAAGCGAAATACAATACCTGAAGTCTGGTGTACACAACAACAAGAAATGTCCTGTACTGGTACGCCAATTGCAACTATTTCTCGATGATGAGGGATACCTCCGCTGTGGTGGGAGGATCCACAATGCGCCTGTCAGCAGAACAACCAAGTTCCCATATTTGCTGCCACCACGACATACAATGACAAACTTGATTCTACAGGCTGCCCATATCACTCAAATACATGGCGGAGTAAATCACACTGTAACCACCCTGAGGCAGAAGTTCTGAATTCTATCAGCACGCAGATGTGTCAGGAGTATTCTCAAAGCCTGTGTACCATGCAGGAAGACGTGTGGAAACCCCTACTTGATACCAGATTCTCCCCCATTACCTGAGTTGCGAACAAAGCTTGCCCCACCTTTTACTGCCACTGGGGTAGACTTTACGGGTGCCCTTTATGTGCGAAGTAGAAGTGGAGAAGTGAAGGCTTATATATGTCTGTTCACTTGTGCCAGCACTAGAGCGATCCATCTCGAGGTAGTCAGTGACTTGACAGAAGACAGCTTCTTGCAAGCCTTCCGCAAATTCGTCAGCCGTAGGTCTCTCCCAGAAACAATGATCTCTGACAATGCGTCTACTTACCTGTCAGCAGCGACTGAAATAGAACAGTTGATTAGTTCGCCAACGCTTCAAGACACATTGAAGAACAGAGGGACAACATGGCGGTTTATACCAAAGAGAGCCCCCTGGTATGGGGGGTTCTGGAAGCGCCTCATAGGCCTGACCAAGATGACACTAAAGAAGGTGCTTGGAAGGACATTTATTTCTCTTACTGGCTTACAGACTATGACCACTGAAATTGAAGCTGTTCTTAATGACCGTCCTATCACGTACATATCTTCTGATATTAGTGATCCAGAACCACTCACCCCAGCACATCTCTTGTATGGATGCCGAATTGTTACTTTACCTTATCCATCAACAGATGGCAGTGAAATTGATGATCCGGACTATGGTAGTACATCCACTGGCATGGACCTAAGAACACGAGTTGCTCGGCATGCACAAGTACTCCAACACTTTCAACAGCGTTGGAAACAAGAATATTTGACATCTATTCGAGAACGCCATACAAGTTCTGGACACAATGAACAGTCAGTCAAAGTTGGAGACATTGTCCTTGTACATGACGATATCCCTAGAGCCAAGTGGAAGATGGCAGTAGTCGAACAACTATTACAGGGAAAAGATGGCTATACTAGAGCAGCAAACATCAGATATAGTGGAGGAAAGACTAATAGACCAATTGCAAAACTTTACCCTTTGGAAGTATCCTCCATCAACAGTGATCATGTACAGGATACTACCACAGATACAGCCACCAGCAGTGTTAGTCAGCTTCCTGGAGACATACCGGTACGACCTACAAGGAACTCTGCTGCTAAAGCACGGCAGAACATAGACAAGTGGACAAGGTTGCTACTTTCGCCGGCCCCGGAGGATGTCGAGGACTGACTAGCTTATATAGTATTGTATTTAGAATTAGCGCTTGTAATTAGGTAATTATTGGTGTGCTGTAATTGGAGCTGTGTGTAGTGTTGTTCAATTAGAATCAGAATAGTGTGAGTACGTGTCACTTGAGTTCGTTGTCCGCTTCCCTACCCTATCACAAGCCGAGACAGTATACAACTTCACAGTTTTCAAGGTGTACAAGTGCACACCAGTGTACATAGATAGTTACCCGCGCCTGGCTTTTAGAAGTAGCACAACATTAAGTCCCTTCTAGGAATTTCACTTTAGTGTTTTCAGTTACTTTATACACAGCATACGATACCGCTTATGTCATCTCATGAGAGTGTGACCAATTAAAAAACTTGCTAATTAAAGGGCTTAGCACCCATTTCACTTGTGAGTATTTATCCGAAATGAAACGGGATGAATACGTGCGAGTGCAATAGGTGTCACACCCTTTAATTAGCAAGTCTTTTAATCACTCACACTCTCGCAAGACGATGTTACATTTGAGTGGTACTGTACATATGTACAATATTGTGTGTGTGGATTTTGGAAATATATAACTACTGTGCATGTGTATTTATCTGTAAATTCTTCTTCATAGAACTCACCTTGAATATCGCAAAAGTATGCACGCTGTGTTGTGCTTTTTAGGTAGTTGCAATCTGAACACAACAAAGAACTTCCAAAAATACGTGACACAAGTGGAAATGTTATAAAAACCACTACAGTAAAAAATGCATTCAGTATAATATAAACTGCTAGCAAACATGCATATCATAAATACTAAAAGTTGTGTGCATTTTAAATCTCCCTGCAAAAGCAACTTGGCTAAAAACAAGGGCAGATCCATAAAAGTAAGTGGCAATCAACAGAGCAGAGATTTGTAACAACTAGAATAAATATTAATGCTATAGTAACTATGTAAAATAAACAAAGTTTTGTACCACTAACTTATGCCTTGCTACATTACTAATAAAAATTCCATATACATCCAACTGGCTTGTAATTTGGTCTTTCATTTTAATAGTCATGCAGTGTAGGCAAAAAAGGTAGCCAAGTCACGTACTAGCCAATTATAATTAAAAAGAAATTAGTTAGGAATGCAACAAAACATGAGTCAATGATAAAGGTCCAATGTCAAAACTTTGTTTATCAGATATAATTTGGCCACTCCAGATATCAGCTCTGTCAGTTGCTAGCTGTTTTTACTTTCATGAATCAGAGATGACAGGAAGGTGAAATTCAGTCAATCCTTCAAAGACCAATGTAAAATGATCCAATTTTCTATTTCCGTACCTCCAAGCAAGTCATTAACTGTACAGTCACAAAGCTCATCTTTTAAACAGACTCCATAGCAAGTGGCCCACCTTTCTAGCCAATCGGGCACAACTGGCACAGGTACACCTTCACTATACTACTGAAAAGGACAGCGATGAGGTAGAGGTGGTGCAAATCTGTAATTTAATTTATAGACTGACTTCTTGGAATCATCACTGTGATTTCCAATACCAACACTTCTATCACCATTAGCATCTCTTTCACCAGCACCACTTCCACCACCTCTACCAATATTAAGCTCATTGCCTTCTTCATGTTCGCAACAACCTCCTGTACACATTCCCATCACATTGATGTCACTTCATGGCCAACAGGTGACTGAACCATTACTTTCTCAGAGTTATAGATATGCAAGATACATTTAAGTTTATGTTGCAATACACATTATTATTTTTCCTACTAAAGCTACATGTATGTAGATTTGACTGACTTGACTGAGACCAGTGATCATGATGTGATATCTGACAACGGTTCTGTTGACTCACCTTAAAATCTCTACACAACAATGCGTCCAGGTTGGTTGGCATATGTCATGTACAGATAAAAGTCAAATGTGCTGTGAAAGTTCAATTTTTATTTAGTGAATTTTTCTATTTTTCGCTAACTAATTAACTGCCTGACTGACTGATGCTGTCAGACAAGTATACTTCAAAATTTACAGGCTTGAATTTTCACTGTTGGACGTGATTTCAGCCAGACAAGTGCCCTTAGATATAGGTACAATAATCATACACTAACCTGTGTCCTCCTTTGTATCCCACTACTTTATGCAAAGTTCACAGATAAACAATAATGGCTTTGTCTATTACCTTCTTATCACGTAACCATAAAATCGTGGATATATTTAGTTGACATAAGCTTCGCATATTTTCATAATAATTATGTTGCTAGGACTTGTAACACGAAAACAAATCCCATGCAAAGTAATTTTTACTTTGTGGTAGATAGTATAGGGAGTACATTTATAGTTGATATCCAATGCCATTATTTCCTTTGATCTGCAAGTTTACTAATGATGAAAGAAATATGCTACAAAAAGGTCATTAAGGGAGATCATTTGCAGTTCAAACAATAATCCCCCATTCTCAGCAATTTTTGTTGGAATGATCCCTATTAAAATCCTAATGTTACCTTATATTTGTACTGTATTCATTTCCTATAGGGATCAATTACAACTTCCAATCATTTATGTCCAAATATCCAGTAGTAGTAAATTGTCCTATCATTTTTACATTAAACTAAACTGCTTTAGCTATATATGCTTTAAACTATTGGCTCAACTAATACTCATCTTCTTAGCCACAGACTTCTATTTCCACTGCAAAGGAATATTGAAGCCTTTCTATTAGAGCAACACTTACAGTACATCAGCATAATGTACACACACACTTACAACTTTTGGCAATTGTAGTAACAAACAATCATAGTGATAGCTCTAGGGACCCGCCTATTATGCTCATAATTTTACCTATTATGCTATGCTGCACTGCTCAAACATTTACCTATTATGCTTAAAGTTATGCTCAATACTTACCTATTATGCTCAAATTATTCCCAATTATTTATACCTCAGTTCTCATGCTCTATAATTTCCAGTTTATGGATCAATAATAAGTGGCTGAAGCACAAATTTACTTATCAAAATGCATATCACAGAAAAGATCGATATGCTCTAATAGAACAGTCAGCTACGTGATTGTTCTATTAGAGTTACTGACTGTTCTATTAGAGTATATCGATCTTTCTGTGATACCTATTTTTATAAGCAAGAATTCATACTATTACACAAATATTCTACTTATTATGCTAGCATTATGCTCAATGCTTTCAGGCACCTATTATGCTCATAATTATGCCAGCATAATCAGCGGGTCCCTAGATAGCTCCTACAATTAAGCCAAATATCCCACTTGTGCCTGCCAAAAAGTGGAAATAATAAATGGAGGTATCTGCATGCTGTTGACAAGAAAGTTCCACCACACACCGGTAAACATGTTGAGCCACAAAAACGGTCAAAAACCAGTTGGACAAGGAAGCTTTGGAGCTTTTGAAAATGTCAAATTACCATCTTTGGCATAACTCACTCAATATGGGACAGATCTGTTACAAATACTCTACACTGTTCTCCATTCAGAAGCACATTTGTTATCTCAAACTTCTTCACACTCTTCAGTCAGGTCTACTGAAGAACTATTACCATTACACAATAGAAGTGTTGCATCGCAGAAAAATGATAAAGCATCATTTTTGCTACATTGTGAACCAGCACTGTTTAATAATAACCCTAAAAGGTAAATTGAGTGTAGACCTAACATAGCTGTAGAATTTAATGCACAATCTTGAAATTCAGTAAAATTTATTTTACAATGTTCTATCAGCCAAGTGGCATCAGGCTCTGGACAATTAGCCTATAGCAAAAAAAGATGGATTCACCATTTTAAGGAATGTATACCTTCAACAAATGAGGTCCTATTATGAGGACATGCAATCATGACACTAGGCTAGGCTCCGGCCTATTATGCCCAAAATTTTACCTATTATGCTTTTGAGCATTGCTCAAAAATTAAGCCTATTATGCTCAAAATTATGCCTTCAAAATCAAGATTATGCTCTAGAACTGACTGTTTTATTAGAGTATATCAGCCTTTCCTGACTGCATGCTGTATATTAGAGTAAGTGACTGCTCTATTAGAGTATCTTAATCTTATTTCTGCAAAGTGTGAATAACCAACAAAGAAACAGTTTAATATGTTATATTACGTGTTTGTAAATATGAAATGCACTAATAATACTATTGGCAGTGATTATTTGCTTTCTTTCAGGTGCGCGTATTGCGCATTTTAATTAAATTTTCAAATATCGTCCCTATTATGCTGGCATTATGCTTGATGCTTTTGGTCACCTATTATGCTTTAAAGTATGCCGGCATAATCAGCCGGTGCCTACATGACACACAAAAATGGCATGCTGGCTGTACACCAAATCACAGATGCAAGTGTATCTATAAATGTGACCGGGCCTGCAATAATAGGGCATGTGGGCACATGATTTTTGCCTAATTTTTCATACTTTCATCATTCATAACGTTTTGTACCATTATGCTATGGTTTTGCAATTTTCAGCTCTTAGTAAGCATTTCATTGGCATCATGATGCAGGTTACAGAATGCAAAAATACTATTCCAGTACTGAGATATGACCTGTAGAATGACGGGATGTAGTTTGTGCCCACATGCCCTGTTTTCGCAGGCCTGGTCACAAAATTAATAAACTTCAGTACTCTGTCAGTGTACATATGCATGCATCCAAATATAAACGAAACATTAGTGGCAACAACACAAAAGAATACAAAGACTAATTACAAGCTACCAAACTAATTACAAGAAACTAAACTACATATAACAATTAGCTACATTACAAAACCTAATCAAAATCTATTGTTTCCTCCAAACAGAGAGCACAGTGTCTGAGGACCATTATAACCCACAATTGAACTTTTTATATATATGCTCATTTCGTTGCACGTACGTTTTAAGTCTTAGCACAGCAACGTCTTGTTGTTATTCTTATGTCGTTTCCAGTGTCCACTATCAAAATTCACAAAGCCCAATATAAATTGCACTCGTGAAGCATGCAAGCAGTTTCTCACACGTGTAAGTGATTAACCCATGCGGCACATATTAGTTATACCACGGGAACTTGAGCTTTGCCTAATATATATGCACTAGCACTCAGGCTAATGCCCTCGTACTCGTGCATATATATCAGGCAACGTGCTCATACACATATATATGTATATGTTATACTACAGATATCATGGTATTCGAAATATATACCAAAAGATATACAAACTTAGAAAAGATGTTATAGTGCGAGGCTTCGTATAATATGTTAATAAAACATCTCGTCTCCCACTTCGAAGCAGTAACAGCAATTTCTAATGTTTTTACACCATTATTAGTACTGGTAAGTAATTCCTTGTGATTAGCATGCTCAAGGAGTATGCACATGTGTTGCAGCCTGCAGTCTTCTTGAAATCGGTCCAACAATCCATAGCAACTGTTGCTAGGTAACAAAATGTAAACCTGACCTAGTTACATGATTTTGGTGGTTGCTTAGCAACCGTTGCTATGGTGTCAAAATCATTTCTAAAATCAGTAGTGGTTACCTAGCAACTAGCAATGGTTGCTAGGCAACGATGTTGTTGCTAGGTATCAGCTATTGGTTACTATGGTACCAGTAGTTGTCAAGTCGGACATGCCTAACTGGTAGAACAACTAAACACTATCAAAAATTTTTAGCCAATCGGATTCATATATCAAATGTACAAGTGATATACTGATTCTATTGGCTAGTTTGCTGTAGTATATCAAAAATATACCACAAGCTGCTATTGGAGTTTTTGTACAGGACACGATATTGATGTTGTATTAATATATATATATATATCAGGCAAAGCACTCGTGCCTGTGGTACAACTATTACATATGTATATACAAGGCTGGGAATTCATTATCAAGACATTTACAATTTACAAGCCACAATATTTACCACAATTTATAAGCTATTAAAATCAGCACAAAAGTGATTCACTTGGCATGGTCATTATACAGCTTTATAATGCAGAAGTATACAAAATAAAAAATCTAATGAAATTAAAAGTGGCTACCAAAAATTAATGCTTAGCTTTCTGTTGCGTAAATGAACTGCTTGTGCAAGACGTTGAGCAGCTTCTACACTTATCTGGTTACCACTCATTGATAGCCTAACAAGAGAAGTGTTTTTGTTAAGCAAAGTAGCAATGGCATCACAAATTTCATCTGTAATGTCATTGTCATTAATGTCAAGATGCTGTAGCTTGTTACCCAATGCTAGCTCAGTAAAGAGAACGAAGGCTGAGGTGGATGATAACCGAGTATAGTTCATGTCCAGTTTCAATAGCCTGGAGGATGGATGGGCTAACATGCTGTAAAGAGCATGGTCCTCACCAATGTAATCATTACCTCTAATTAACAACTCCTCTACCTTACAGTGGATGGTGAGGTCTTTGATAGAGGAGGAGGATGAATGACTGAGATCATTCCATGACAAGTCAAGCTTAGTAATAGTGACATCACTTTTTGTCAGACCGCGATGCAATACACGGAGATGATAATCTTGGATATGACAAAAATACAAGCTAAGCGTCTTCCACCCCTTGTGGAGTGAACAGGTCAGGAAGGTTGCAATGCAATCAACATCATAAGGGGATAGGCTAGTATGGCTTAGATCAATTATTTTAGTTTCAAAGGTCTTTGCCTTTTGTATAGGCTCACACATTGTTTTGTCTTCAGCCCCATGGAAGCAGTAGAATAGCTGAAGACATTTTAATTGATCCTGTAAGAATATTTCTGAAACAGTAATCGTGTCATTTCCACATGACAGAAATTGTTTAAAAGCAAATCGTTGTCCTTTAGTAAGTGAAGTATACATTGCAAACATGTTAGAATGAAGATCACTCCAGAACTTTTCTTTAAGCACTTGCAGCTCTTCATGTGGTGAAAGCAGACTGACATGGTAGGCAGCTAAGAATTCTTGAACTGAAAAGTGAATGAAGTTAAATGTCATAGTTTTTCCAGTCAAAGTAAAATGTTTAACAGCCTGCAGAAGACCAAAGCCATTGATAGCACCTGGAACAGCTAAAATATCTGGATATGTTTTTGTTACCTCTTCCAAGGTAAAGATTAGCTTGTTATTACTAAGACCCTCCAGTGATAGCTTAGACAGCTGATGAATTACTGTATTGCAGGGCTCCGGTAAGTCTGTTAGATGAGTGATGTTTTTTTCAAGTAAATGACCAGATCTGGAAAGGTGCCGACAAATAGTAAGACAGATAAAGTAATGATAAAGCTGTGTAGAATTGCTGGGAAGAGGAATTCCCTGTTTGTATAGATATATCAAAATTACCATGTTGAAGGGCACAAGACACAGACCATTTATAGTGTGATTACTTTCCAGATATTCAGTAAGTTCTTTGATTGCATGTGGCAATGCTTGTTTTATGTAGTTCATTCTTTCACTTTCAGTGAAGCCCAATATGTCTATTCTTAGCGTTGCCTGCTTGTGAAGATTCTCTGATGCATGAGGACGAGATGAAACAATTAAGCCACACTCAGGAAGTACATGGCGTTTAAGAATGTTGGAAATTAAACTGTTCTTTTGTAGATCTGCTGGAAATTCATCAAACCCATCCAAAAGAAGAATAATATCTTTGCCACCATTTTCAAAAAGGTAATCATTACATACATCTATAATTTCAGGTGCCCTTTTATGTCCAACACAGAACAATTGGAGGAGTTCATGGACTGATGTACTTTGCTGTACAATAGGATCACGAAGACAGAGAAGAAGAACAAACTTGAATACTTTTAATACCTGTTTATCACCCCAACGATACGCAATTTCTTTCAGTAACACAGACTTTCCAATACCAGGAGGGCCTTCGACCAAGATAAATTGTGGTTCATCATTCTTTTCTAGTAGGGCTAAGACTTGCTCTATCTCTTCAGTAACAGTACTAGTAGCAAGGACCTCTTGTAATGGCTGATCATGGTCAAGCTTGAGACGTTTAGGGATAGACTGACTGATAACAAGTGAAGCAATATCACCTGTTTGTGCCAGTTTGGTGATGGCCAAGGCTTGTTGTAAGTTGTGATGTCCTTTGTAGTGAATCAGTAATAGAGGTGTGAAATTCTTTGGCTGATCCGGTGGCCAAGCATCATCATCAACCCTAAACCGTCCTTGTACATTACGCTTACTCATGATGTTGGAGAAGACAGAGACTTCTATGACAGTGACAGATAATGTGGAATGCACAATATTTCCACTTTACCTTGTTTATCAGAAGATGAATCATGGGACACTGCAGGTGACTCAATCACCTTAAGCAAATTTTCCCAACTAGCAGAAGGGTCCACTTCAAGCCACTTCTCCAACATGGCATCACAAGAAGACTCCGCTTTATCATGGTTATCGTATTTGATGATGTCTAGTGTTCCACTGGATAGACCCAGTAGTGCTCCGATAACTCTCCAATGAGCAGCATAGTTTGGAGTAATGTAGTTGTGAAGATCCTTCAGTAGTGGAGTATTGATAGCTGCATTAACAAAGTATGCAGAATGGAGTCTGTGATCTGGCCAGTGCATATTTTTTGGGCACACTTTTGACCTTAACTAAAAACATGAAAAATTTTAAAAACCATGTGTTCTGAGCTCAATCTTACTACTTTTCACAAATCATCAGAGTGCTACCTGCTGTGCTACCACTGCTAGCTGCAAGCTCCCTGAATTTTTAACCATTTAAATTAATGCAAGACAACATAAAACAATGATCAAGTCTATATTAAAGCTGAACCCAATCCCTAACCCTAACTTGGATTAGTAGACTAAGCTAAACCCAAACTCTAACTTTGAAATGGTTCCATAAATAGTAGAGGATACTATCTAGCTACAGAATCAATTCCATCATTGAAATAACGAGAATCAGTGTGCATACATCTATATACAATAAAAGCAAGGGGGTGTCACTCCAAAATAACCCGTACTCCAATCTTCATCCTCAGTCAAAGTGATCAAACTAAAAAAAAAAAACAAGCCTTTACCGTTGAATTACGCTAAAATCCATGCTTGACTTTTTGACCAAATTTTTGTACATTTTCGTAAAATTACGGTTATGTTTTAATTCTAAAAGTATCATTTGTGGAATTCACTTTATAAAACAAACTTGTCATTTGACCTACTGCAAATTTCTTGCTTGACTTTTGACTTCCGTTTTGACTGAGCACAAAGATCAGAGTACAGGATAAGGTAAGTATGGGGGTTTCCGGACAGCTGGGTATTCCGGACACTTCATTTTTAATCCGCTACTGAAGGATGGAATAGAAATCGATCAGGCTATAGTTTAAGTACCTAAGTTCCCTACTTGTGTGCTATAAAATACTAAAGTTTTGTTTCGATAGCTTTAAGAATTACCGAGATACATCACAATTTGCTTGCATGTGTAAAATATTTTTGTGTAAAAACTTTCACTACGCATGTTAACAGGAGATTGAGGGCACCATTTGTAATTCTAAGCCACCATAGGCATCACAAATGATCAGTCACACTACTCAGTGAACGGATATATGATTTAGAGATAGTACAACTGGAATCCAAGCCCATTACCTGCGACATGTTAACTGGCACGCGCAATCAACACAACCAGCATCCCAGAGAAGCCCCAAGTAAGGATCTGTGGGGCCACACTACTTAACTATGCTGTTTCAGTGTTAAGGCAAGGACTGATACAGATTTCCAGGCAGTAGATTAAATGTCGCATCTTCGAAAGCGCTGCAAGACACTTGCATGGTCGGAGCAAGGCTGGTAGCAGTTCTTCTTCTTAAAAATCGCTGTCACCAACAAAGTAACCAGACAAATAGAATGCTTTGAGTCTCTGCTGAGCCATGACACTCAATAGAGTGCAGCATTTCCCATAACAATGGCAGGTACGCCTTTTTAAAGTGGTACGTGCCCGGAAACCCCAGCCACATAAATTTTTGGCATTTTCTCAAACTGCAAATTTAAACTGCTCTTTCCCCTAGCACCCTATATTTTACCATCCACAATTTATACCACCAATAGCCTAGCTCATTAGCTACAATTCGGCACTAAGCATTTTAGAATCTGTTTTTCTCTCGAGGAGAACTGTATGGGGTGCCGTTTGTACCAAAATTGTGCAAAAATGCTTTATTTATAAACTATAACCATACTTTATAAATCAATGCACTACTTTATAAATCATAGACATATACTTTATAAATCATATGTATGATTTATAAACCATATACCTGATTTATAAATCATTGACGTACTTTATAAACTATAACATTGATTTATATAAATTATACATGTGATTTGTAAACTCTAACATTAATTTGTAAAGCATAAATACTGATTTATAAATTATAATATTAATTTATATATCAATGCACTACTTTATAAATCATGTGTATAGTTTATGAATCATGTGTATAGTTTATAAATCATGCGTATAGTTTATAAATCATACACATGATTTATAAATCAATAACATACTTTATGAACTGTACATGCATAATTTATAAATCATCATTATGATTTATAAATTGCACACATCAGATTAATAAATCAGAAGTATAGTTTACAAACCATCATCAAGAGCGACTTAGTTTGGTTATTGTTGTATTTTATAAATCATTGTCGTACTTTATAAATTCAAAACATACTTTACAAATCACATGTACAATTTACTTTTGTAAACTAGCACTATGATATATAAATGAATAGTGTAATTTAGTAGCCATACATTGTTGTTTAGTATCGATAGTCAGAATTCATATCAATATTACTTGGATATGCATCAAATGGAAAGCATTTGTGACACATGATCCAGCTAGCACAGGATTTAGTACAAGCTTTGGCAGCTATTGTGAGCACTTGCACTAATGAGAGCAACCCGGCAAAGTGGAGTATCACCATTACCAATGCCCTTGCCAGTGGTTCCACCAATTATGCCACTGTTGTCACTGGCTGGATTGAGCCCAAATCCTACACCGTGTAAGAGTAGCCAACAAGAGTGGCATAATTAGTGGAATTACTGGCAGGGGAGTTACCCAAAATGATGACAGGGACATTGGTAATAGTGATACTCCACTTTGCCGGGTTGGTCTCATTAGTGCAAGTGCTCACAATAACTGCCAAAGTTTGTACTGAATCCTGTGCTACTGAGCTGGATCACATGCCATAAATGCTTTCCATTTGATGCACATCTAAGTAATATTGATATGAATTCTGACTATCGATACTAAACAACAATGTATGGCTACTAAATTACACTATTCATTTATATATCACAGTGCTAGTTTACAAAAGTAAATTGTACATGTGATTTGTAAAGTATGTTTTGAATTTATAAAGTACGACAATGATTTATAAAATACAACAATAACCAAACGAAGTCGCTCGTGATGATGGTTTGTAAACTATACTTATGATTTATTAATCTGACGTGTGCAATTTATAAATCATAATGATGATTTATAAATTATGCATGTACGGTTCATAAAGTATGTTATTGATTTATAAATCATGTGTATGATTTATAAACTATACACATGATTTATAAAGTAGTGCATTGATATATAAATTAATATTATAATTTATTAATCAGTATTTATACTTTACAAATAAGTGTTAGAGTTTACAAATCACATGTATAATTTATATAAATCAATGTTATAGTTTATAAAGTACGTCAATGATTTATAAATCAGGTATATGGTTTATAAATCAGGTATATGGTTTATAAATCATGCATATGATTTATAAAGTATATGTCCATGATTTATAAAGTAGTGCATTGATTTATAAAGTATGGTTATAGTTTATAAATAAGGCATTTTTGCACAATTTTGGTACAAACGGCACCCCATAGAACTGAACAAATTTCTAATACATGTTCAAACTTTGTCCGGAAACGCCCACCCCTACCTTATATTGGAGTCACGGATACCCCCTTGAAAAGTGTAAATGCATTAGCTACTTGTATAAAATACGAAAGTGTGCCCAAAAAATTAGCCCGGTGGGTATAGTTATAGCTGATATTAGGATACTTACAGTACTTACCCTTCTCGGGTGTTGTAAATTGGCTTAGTCCTGCGCCGAAATTATTTCGATCCGCCATGCCCAGTTATGGCACTGAGTGAGTGAGAAGAGTCACGTCAGTGTAGATTTTATTGACTCAACTGTGGCACAAAGGGTCATCTCTAGAACATGCACTACAACAGATCTCCGTAGTCTCGCTCAGCCCTAGTGCGTTAGCCAATTCCTCGTTTTGTCGAGCACTTCCTGCCGCCACTTACTCTCCGTGGCTATACCAAGGTCCTTGGCCAGGGTGTGGTTGCCGATATCATAATAATGTTTCGGGACAAACTAAATCAATTTGTGGTTAAATGATGTAGCACAGCTGTAGAAACCACAAAAATACCGGTAACATCACCCGATTCTCGTACTATATTCAGGTAGTTATCTGAGGAAAAGTCACGTGTTATATCAGGTAATACCTGAATAGTATCACCGTGTATAGTCGCACGTTTGGGTAGCGCTGCTATTATTACCATATTGAAGGATGCGGGTGTCAGGAGTAGCGCCTTGACTGTCTCTCCGGGTGTATTGGAGTTTAGTGAGATTGGAAGTTTATTGTGAGTTTAGTGTGAATTCAAAGTGCTTGTGTGTTGTAAATGGCCTAAGGCAGTGTGTCATCTTACTCTACGCATAGATACTATCTATGCTCTACGCTGTATCCTCGACTGTATCCATACCCTGCAATATGCTTGATCATAGATAGGTGTCACACGCACGAGACTAGGTCTCATGATGTTCCCTTGGATTTTCCTGTCCCACCGTACTTGCATGAACTAGCAAACATGTTGTGATACCACAGATGCAAGGAGTGACTTGTACAGTCACCACTTAAACTCTGACCATGGGAAAGGCACTAGACGTTAACTACAGTCGCAGCTCCGCCTGCAGTCCATGCCTGTGCAACACCATGCAATGCAGCAGTCATGATTTCATTAAAACATTATGGAAACACCACATTATTATTGATGTAAATGTTCAGGCCTGTAGAAAATGTTGTGGTTGTGTCCCATCGTGATACTGTAGTAAACTATTGACTCTTGAATTGTTACTCATTTTTTATTTCAACTACTGAGTTGGGTTCGCTAGCATCTGAAGGCTGCTTTTCATTAATAATGTTTAAATCACCTTGATCGTTCAATGTTAAATCACAAGCCACATTTCCAGAACTATTTTAGTGCTTCCTCTATTGCTGTATATCATGACGTAGGCAAGAAATTCATGCATATTAATTTATCCTTTTAGCAGAGCAATTTCATGGTACTACAGGTACAATAGGCAATAGAGTGTATAGCAGATACTTTTTGATCACAAAAAAGAGATATTGTACGTGTTAGACAAAACTGACTCAACCCAATGACCACCTTTCACACTGCATGCGCCAACCACACACACACATGCACACACAAACTCAATATGCAAAGTGTTAGCCACTAGAGTTCACTTTTACAAGGACTACACCATGCATACGGTTTTGAAATATATATTCGTAGCTGTGTAATGCAGCTATGTAACTTTCTGCTTGGTATACCACTATTTTAGGCAGAGCATCATTTATTGTCATGTGTCTGGCACACATCAAGAAAAAATGTAGCCTCTCAGTTTGCCTTGTATTGGAGAGTAACAGTAGACCCTGGCATTACCTCAATTCATTAAAATTCATTTCAGAAATTTTAAACTTTAATATGGTACTTACAGAGTGCACAACTGCATCCATGCTTACATGAATAATATATAATTTCAAGTGAGATTATAATGTGTTATTCATTGTATTTGCTACTATTGGCACAGGTTAGCCTTTGAACCCAACCTTATCTACTGACAAAGCAGATAGTACAGGTGTGTAGTGTGTCTGTGTGTCTAGTGTCCACCCAGCTGTTACATCAATGGCCACCTGGTATAAACCAGGGAGGTATACGTAAATGCCAGCTGTAAATGCCAGCTGTAAATGCCAGCTGTCCATGTATCGCAGAGTGAGTGAATGGGACTTTGGGTGTCCATACCTTCACCTGTGAGACATGATACAGTCTCCTGTGAGTAACTGGTCCTGTCTCAGGATATTTGCTGGTGTTGACTCATATCACCTGGGTAATGTACAGGTGTTCCAGTGCTGGTTCACTGCGTGCATGTGTGTGTATGTGTGTGCATTAGAGAGAGAGAGAGAGGCAGAACAGCCAAGTGGCTAGAACATCATCCTGTTAATCAAAAGGGTCATGCCCGGTTATGCTAAGTTGTTGTTGTTGTTGTTGTTGTTGTTGTTGTTGTTGCTTTCTTAAACAAAAATCTTTATCCATATTGCTCCTGAATACTCGGCTGTAAAATGAAGACCTGGTGACCTTGTGTCAACTGGGGAAGCAGCTCTAACATTAATGGGTACCTGGTGTTTTCTGGGGAAGCTAATACCCAACTGTCGTTGTCTCTCTTAGGGGTGTAGGGGTCATTGTGGAACTTCAGGTTCTGTGACTTCTCTCTGTGAGACTTGGGCAATCCTTGTGTGGCTTACGAGTACTGCACCAAGAGGATTTTCCTGCACCAAACTCAAGTAACTGAGGCTTCCCAGTGCTAATTCGCTGGGGAGCAACAGCTGTGTTTCACTTGGCTGCTGTGTTTTGCTTAGCTGCTGGTGACCTTCTTTTTTTTTCTGTAGTGTGTGTGTGTGTGTGTGTGTATTTGAAGTAAGTAATTAGAATAATCAAAACAATTTGTGCATTGTATATACTCACCTAGGGATGGGAGGTATTGCATTTTTGAAGAACGGTACGGTATTAGGAGAAATACTTCGGTATCACTAAATACCTTTAAACTTGGGTAAGCTATGATTTGCACTTATACCCACATTTTTTTAAAAGAAACAAATGAAACAACAATAATATTGTGCCGCAAAGTAAGTTTTGAAGTATCCCAAAAAGTAAAAACCATTGTGAATACTTCAACATGCACTCACAGCTCTGTGCTTGTCCACAGCGTAATTATGGTTGTATGAGGCTTGACTTCATGTACGTATGGTCATCACTAAACCACCAAAAATTAATTACTACATCAAATTCGGTATTCGGTATTTTTAGAAAATCACTTTGGTATCTGAAAAATACCTTTTTAACTACTAATACCTAAAAACCTCCCAACCCTATACTCACTATCCACAAAGTACACATTATCCCCATTAGGTCCAGTCCATTGCTTGTCTGATATGCATAACAATAGTTCTGCCATAGAATAATTATTCGTTACATTTTGAGATTTTTCTGCTATGGGTTGTTTATATATGTAGTGGCTATATTTTTCTTTTGTGTTTGGGTAGGATTCCTAGCAATGGAGTAAGCCCAATATAATTTTCAAATCAAACCACGATAAGGTGCTCAGCTGAGGGGTACACTGGTGACCCCAATCCTCATGCATCAGCTGTTGTCACCCTACTCACTCATTCACTTGGTGTGGTGTATTTTGCTTACAAACTGGATGACAGGACACATAGACTGAGCTTTACACATAATCCATACGGTATCTACATAGTTCTTGCAATGCATATTATTGTTTCACAATTTTTGCTATTTAGTCTTCAATAAGTCATGCATGGAGTATTTGATTAGACAATACAGTAATGCTGTAGTATTCATAAATTTGTATATCTGGTTTCTTCATTACTACAGCACTTGGTATAATAGTAGATTTTTAGCTTTGGTGATGGAGCAATTAGGGGCGTAGCCAGGATATTTTTGAAGGGGTTTGGAGTTAAAGTGGAATGCCTTAAGGAGAAGGCCTGGGTGTTTCCCCTAGACCATGTTTGAACGAAAATGAAGTATACATAAAATGTGCCCTTAAGCAGTAACATCGAAAGGTGTGGTTTGTGCATCTAACTAACTAAAAGCTACACACTGCTGTTTATGCAGCTTATGAAACTATAAACCAACTGTAAAACTAACTAATCTTCACTTCCAGACAGCATACTGACAGCCAACTTCAATTTCATAGCACATGGAAGCCCTCCACACTCAAGTCCCTTAGCAGTTGGCGATATTTCTTTCCAGGCATACATTATTCTCTGCCAGTCCTCCTGTTGATGGTCTTGGCTTGTACTCCTATATGTTCGAGACATCACGTGCCCACAACAAGTAACAAAATAAACAAACCATTCTTCAGTTAAATATGCATCAACAATTCACAGTTTGTTCTAACCTGACACATGTATAACACGACCACTCAAGTTTAGCAGCAGCTGCCTTGTAATATGTCTCAACACAGTCCTTCACTATTTCACTCACACCATTTCAACCATGCATCACGTGCGCAATTGATCACGTAATGTAATAGATAAAATTTGCAATGGTTCAGCATTAATGTGATGTGACCCTCAAGAGTAGTACAGAGGAGCCGGTGGGGTAAGTAGCTACCAGAGAGCTCCAGGGCTGTAAGACTTGGTATGATTTTTAAAAATTCTGCCTCTGAAAGGGGGGTTCGTCTGAACTCCCCTGCCTACGCCCGTGGCAGTAGGTACTTTTAGCTACAAGTGCATTTGTTATGGTTGTAGTTTAAATCGATGGCAACTGTGTACCCTAACTAAGATTTCTAGCATCATCTTTTGAAAATATTAGTGCGTATATAGTATTCATGAAAACAGTCTCCAACATTTCCTGTTTCAAGCCCTGTCCGTCAGTGAGTCCATGGGTCTAGTCCATGAGATGCATTATGCTCATTCACTTATAAGTTAATGGTCAGCCGGTTCATTCGTTGTCATTCTCATGAGTGACCGTAGCTTTCCTCTGGCCTTTATTTAAGGCCAGGTATTACCATATGTATGTATGGTGATGATAGTTTCAATCGGATGAAGATTGGGACAGCTGTGTGATTTGTGTTAGCACAAGCACAGCTAAGAACAAACTACTTTTGCAGGCATATATATATATATATATAATAATAGTTCTATAGCCTTTATTTTGTTGAGTACATTACAATAACTGTTTTTTTTTGGTTGCCAGCAAATAAATTGTTGCTGACATGAATGCATGTAGGATATGAGTATCAATGCATAAAATTACCATAAAATATTTCCCTGTGAATGTGTGAGTGTAGTTTTTACTTTTTGTCAAAGCTGGGTCTATTGGAAGCTTTGTCATGTGATAAATAATTTCAAGTATGAAATGGAGGATAAGCAGCCACCAGAGAAGACAGCACTGCTAATAACAAAGTGAAGACTGCCAAGGGAGTCTTAATTATAATCCTTCATACTCCATTAAAACATTCTTTCCATAATTTAAAAATTCAAGAATGCAATTAGCATTAATTCTTTATGATGGTGCTGATTTCACGGGCAATTACCCTATAATCCATACTGAACTGTAATCACTTGCAAGTCCTTGTAGGTGTTTTGTCATACTTGTTTAAGTTGGGCCCTAAATAATAGTTATACGGGCACAATGTGGATTCTATGAAATTTATAAACCCGAAGTCCCGGGTTGTAGTGCACGAGCGAAGCGAGGGTGCTACTATGGGCCTGAGGGTTTATAAATTTCATAGACTCCATATTGTGCCCGTATAACTGCTTTAGGCTCTATTTCACGTTACACTCTAAATAGATTATTTTGTCACATGAGGACGCATAGTTGCCATGGTGCTAGTATTATCTCAATAAAACCAGCCACTTTTGCCAAGCCTACAGCAGAAACAGCTGTGGATGAGGTAAGTAATCTGAGTAATGTTAAATGGGGTCTAAAGCAGTTACACGGGCACAATGCGGAGTCAATGAAATTTATAAACCTGAATGCCCGGGGTGTAGCGCACGAGTGAAGCAAGGGCGCTACTGAGGGCCTTTTCTAACTCTATTTAGACTATTATTCATTTCACGGCTGTTTCTGTTGTAGGTTCGGCAAAAGCGTCTGGTTTTCTTGCGATAACACTGGCGCCATGGCAACTATGCGTCCTCATGTGACAAAATAATCGTGCTCGTTAAATCACTGCACGTGAACAATGCATAGCGATTGGATAAACCTAGATTTTGAGCATGTTATATTGTGCCTGAAGGCGTGGTAAGCTGTTTGACATGCAGTAATCTATTTAATGGCAGTGTAGCCAGATATATATATATACACTAGTCAGTGTGTTACAGCTCATAACATGCTGTGGTTTATGTAGGTGGATTGTGGTACTTCAGTGAGTGTGAGTAAGGAAAATGAATGAAGGTATCATTCATCAGGTATGACATATATAAAATTAACAATGTGTATCAGTCCCCTGTCACTATCTGGCATTTGCCTGCAAGCTATGAAATTCGATCATTGATTTCTACAAAGCAGTTATCATAAAATTAATTCCTCTGTAAAATATTTTAAAGTTTGTTTAGTAACTCTAACCCGATGCGCTGTTAAGCTGTAGGCCAGCTGTGGGCATGAACCTGGTTTCCTGAAATTGGATATAGGAAAACCATATGTTTCTGTGTAGTATGATTGTATGTTTGCCTGTCCACATCATGCTTGTAAACAAGTGTGAAAAGTTTCAACCTTCATTCTCATTATGATAACTTGAATGAGGATGGCTGATCTCTGAGAGCAATGAATGGGGCTTTCCTTGTGTGCTGCGAAGCACTTTAACTAGAATGGTGGGTGGACACACCCATCACAAAAATACTTTGTAATGAACCGTTTACTGGCTAAAGAATTTGCTTTAGAAAACATGTCATGTAGTACACCATTGCTGTGTTTGGAAACTATTTGAGGTGGCCAGTATAGAGAAGTGGTTAAGGAGGTGGCCACTACATACAGAGAGGTTGTTAAGGAGATGGCTGCTGAGTGAGTCATTCATGTCAATGTCTGTCAATACATCTCAGATGCAGCTGCCAAGTAAAATTAGGCAGTAGGTGTATGTGTGGTGGCTACAGCTCTTCTATGCAAACATGAGTTCACTTTTCGTTGAAATTGTTTTTTTTACTACTACAGTACTCTGCTTGTCAAAGTAATTTAACAGTAAGGGGATTTTTCATTGAAGGTTTAGATGACTTAATATTTTCAACGTTTAAAGTTTACTGTAACGGTACTGTGTATTTTGCTACATGCATATTTCACTTTGCATGTACAGTGTATAAGATCTGTTTGTTTCTACATTAGACGTAAAATTATTCTGATGGGACTACAAAGACAAGATGCTTATACATATTGAGCTAGGTAAGCTACATACATGCTGTGGTTACAGATATACGTATATTTCTACTTATAGGAGAAACAGAAAATGGTGATTCAACGTTGCTGTATACATCTGAGAACAATTATAGTGCTACTTTGACATTTACAGTGTGAATGTTGTGTCTGTATTGTGTTATTGTAAACTGTTTACACATCATGTATACATTAAATTTTCCATTGTGATTGTTTTATTCCTCACATTAGTCATAAGTCAGTACATTATGTTTATGTGTACACAGTAAGGATCCAAAGGCAGTGTACGTGCTTACTGGAGATCCAGGCCTAAGGCTTGTTTGGAGACCTGGTATGATGAATTTCAACTGATATCACTGATGACCTTTCTACTTGTGTCAGCATAAAAGTGCCATGCATGTGTAGTCAGTGGTAGTATGTGGCATTGTTGTGACTATGGAAAGGTGGAATGATGTGATTGTTGCAAGCAATCTACTAACCACATACCAAATGTACATATGTGACCGGATTTGCAAAAGGGGGTCTTCCTACTCTTCCACACACATCCAGTTTGCCATTTTTGGCAATTCATATCTTTAGAATGGAAAGAGCTATTGACTTGAAATTTGGTCAGAAATGAGCACCAACATAGCTGAATATATGGTGAAAGTTTCAGGATAATAATTATGTTACTTGAGCACTAAGGAATGGTCTCCCAAGTTTATGGAATTGGATGTGTGGAAGACCCTTTTTTCATAAATCCAATCACAAATAGTAGTTCTTTGTAACTCTTTCACAAAGATTGCTGAAATAATGTTGAAGATGTCACAATTATGCACACAACTACTCTTGAAAATTACGCTATTCTTAAAATTAAATACATTATAGCTAACAATAACAGATCTAGGTATGGATAATCTCAAGGGAAGTATCATCATTTAAATGCATATAAAATTATAATACAGATAATTACGTATACACTATCTGTATCCTGGCCTTTCAGTTTCAGTATAAGGCCAGTAGTTTATGTAGGAGCATGTATGGATTATTAACCAACTGGTCCAAAGCATTTTTTTAATCTTACATTTTTGGTTATTACTTTTATTTCATTAAAAGTATACAATTAACCACCTCCCCCTAGCAGCATACTCTTTGCATACTTAGGCTGAAGAGATGAATGACTCATTGTAATACATGGCTTACTGATATGATAGCTAGATAATAATATATAGACCAGAAGTATGCATGTCACCAACCTGATTGCGATAGAATAGACTCAAGCACATTAAATTTCTTCAATTGTATAATATTTAATTTAACTTTGTTTACTCTTTCTATAAATGCATGTTTTGATTTACATACTTGGATAGACTCCATCAATATCATACATGAAGTGATACAAGCAATCAACAAAACGATTGTTTTATTAGAAAGTTTAAGCTAAAATACATAATGGCACAGATACCCAGACACATATGGACTCTTTCGTAATTATAACCATTGATTTCTTTAACAGATATATAATAATAATAATTGTATATAGACCATAATTATAATATTACAGTTCGTATAACAATGCATTATAGTTTGCAACTACTGTAACCATGCTTGCAACAGTACATGTAAAGAGTTATATAGGTAATAAAGCTATATATATATATAATTATATAGGCACATGCATATGCAGCAATAAACCCATGCATGCATGGTTACTACAATATACAATTACACACTTGTGCATGCATCAGTGTTACAATGTTGTGTTTAAGATACGTATTATTAATATGAAGTTCACCATCGATCGATAACAAATATAATACAGTAAAGATCTGCCAATGATGCAATTGCAGAATGCATGTATAGTAATTATGATGCTTAATACCTTATGATAAAATAATACTATATACACTTAAGTGATTACACTAAGGTTATAACCATATGTACTATACACTAGTACTCTGCATATTATGTTTTACAGTGCATGATATACTTGTACACAGTACATGCTGTTGAACTTGCAATCACTCTTATAAAACACACATAATATTATCTGCCCACACTGTTGTGCCAGTATATTACAGCATAGCAGATCTATTATATTTGAAAAAGTACAACTACGGCATGTATTGGTTTAATTTGCATCAATATAAATACACTTCTATCACATGTACACTGAATATGTATACACAGAATGTTTAAATATGCAACATCGTAACTGCTGTATTGCTGTTTGATGCAGTGCTGCAGTAAGAGTTCCTTTCCATGTCTCCTTAGAATGACCTGTTAGTTATACTTAATGGCATACTCAACTGCACTGTATATAAACTATAGCTTACCTATGTATGTAAAACAAGCATCAATGGCCTGCATCACTAAACTGTTGAAATCTCATCATGTCACTTTAATCTATTAAATAAAATCATGTGGGTCACTAACATCTACCACCATGAATAAATTGAATATAGACATGCAGTTACTACATATGAACACAATACATGTACAGATGTACATGCACAGTACAGAACATTTTGTGTAACATTTGACTTTCAGAATAGAAACATCACGCAGGATTTTAAAATTATGAGTTGTCTATATATGCAGTCCGTTGGGATAACTAGCTACTTTTCTCTGTACTGTACCTATGTTACAACAATGGTTACATAGTATCTAGTAATCATGCATTAAAACCAAACACCTACCTGGGGAATTGGAAGCAGTGGAAATGGAAACTGGAAAAAGAAAATAGAAATCGGAAAAGGTCAAATCTTCATTACATGTGTACACTAGGGTAAAACTCTTGCTTAGTTACCACCTCTCAAAGACCACCTCATTACAAAGACCATCTCTGTACAAAGACCACCTCATTACAAAGACCATATTGCAATTAGGTCTAGAAGATGCCAAAGGCATACTTAATGACCTATAATGACCACCTCTTTACAAAAACCGAACGTAATAATGAATTTGTATACAATTACATATATTCATCATAATCCCAACCCATTACTATAGCCTGGTATACTCCAGGACCTATACTATAATGTGTAAAATATGTACACCCCAGAAAATTAATGGTGTATCTCCTCTTTATGACCCCATGGTAAGGTCAATATCATCCTCCATATTTTGGTCTGATCAGACCATCTGTACCATAAATCAGTTGGTTGGTTTGTAATGGATATTCTCATAAAGTGTTGTAAACTATAACTGTATCAAAGAAAATGCAGTCTCAAAAGATGACCATAAGTACCTATCATTTTCTAGGTGAGTTAGTGAATAAGTCATACATACAATACATGTTTGTAGCTTAGCTATGAAATCTTAAGAAGTGGTCTTTGTAAAGAGGTGGTTATTGTAAGGAGGTAGTCACTGTAATGTTCTTGGATATAAGTGTGCCTTTGTCATCTTATGACCTTGTACAGAAGTGGTTTTTGTAATGAGGCTGTTTTTGGGAGGTGGCCACTAAGTAAGAGTTTTACCCTAATATACATGTCATGAAGATTTGACTTTTTTCCGTTTTCCATTTCCATTGCATACAGTATATTCTTCCCCTGGGTCAAACAAGGACATGAAACTAACAGTTATAACCTAATTTATAGTTAGCTAATTTTACAAAAAGTAAGTTGCATGGGATATAAAGGATTAGTTAATATTTCTACCCCTATACACAAGCTATTACTTCAATATATTTTCACAAAAGTTTCAGGTTATATGTATGCCAGCTAATTTCACTTGGTGAACAAATGGCATATGCTGGCTGATGACTGTCTTACACATCCTAAAATGGAAATAAAGTCTGTTTATATAAGAAGTGCCTCCATGCAGATAATATCATATACATCAGACTAGGTACTCCAAAAGATAGTATGTTTTAATTCTTGAGTATATACATTTCTCACAGAGTTTGGGATAGCAAGATGACTAGTTTATTGTGGCCACGTGTACACAAATTACTGTGGAGTTGTGGTCTAATTCCTATATGGTGCAACTGTAGTCACACCAATTAACTACAACTCCCAACTCAGCATTTACTTTTGATATTTGTAATGATACTCAGTACTTGTCATGTAGATCTTACAACAAGCAAACATAAAGTTTATGGATGTATACCCATTCACTTGACTGGACTTTTGGATTACTGCACTAGAGTACTGGGCTGGATTACTAGAATGGACTACTGGACTCACATTAAGTTTGCTCAAGTACCTTTTCAACCATTAAGCATCATTAGCGATATACATGTACACCACATTCTCGGTCTTGCATATTAGAGGCACATACAAACTGTAGTCTTGTCTATTCAACAGTATGAGTGCATAATTAAGAGTTTAAACTCACCAAATGTGCGTAGTTTTTCACTAATATATAGAGCCTTACCTGCATGCCTGTTAAATAGAGTGAGCGAGTGTGTGTGTGTGTGTGTGTGTGTGTGTGTGTGTGTGTGTGTGTGTGTGTGTGTGTGTGTGTGTGTGTGCGTGCGTGCGTGCGTGTGTGTAATACCAGGCCAAGTGGCTAGAGCATCAGCCTGATAATGGAAAATTAAGGTTCTATAGGTTCGATGTCTGGTTACACCAATTGATATTTTGGTGTTTCCTTGAGCAAGAAACTTCACTTACATTACTCCAGTCTATTCAGCTGTTCAATGGGGACCTCGCAGCCTGGTGTCACTGGGGAAGTAAATGCCAACTGTCCATGTATCACATAGTGGGTGAAGGTCCATATGGGACTTCAGGTGCCCATACCTTCACCTGCGAGACATGGTACAACCTTCTACAGGTTACTAGTCCTGTGAAAGTCTTTGAGATACTTGTACGTAGTGCATTAAAACTTTTTGATGGGATATTTGGGCTTGACTGCACCTACCTATGTACCAGTAAACCATCCATACCTGATAAATTTCTGAAAAATGCTCTTTGTTTTTTAGCTTGAAATTACAACTTATTATGATTTTCATGATACCAACATTTGTATACAACTACAATATTGTGTTATTATACTGGCTATTGGTATATCAATGATTACAATTTGTGTAGAAAGATTGAAGGTATAAATATTGTAGTACGTTGTGGAAGAAAAACTGGAAAATATTTTATAACATAAACATGTTTCTTACACTAAGCAAAAGTAAGCAATGGTGCTATATTAGTTTAGCTTTCTTTTAGAATTAATATGGTGTAGTATAACATTGCAATAAAGATGGTTCAAAGCTTCCTCTTTATCATGGTCGATTTATATGCTAAGGGATACTTTGAGACCATTACAAAATGTCCAGACTCTGGATTTTACAGGTGTCCACATATGATTAAGTGTCTATTATTAACATTATTAACAGGTTCCACTGCTAGTTGATAATCAAACAACAAAATGATTTGTTACGTGGAAACCTTTTAATGTGGACATTTGGGAGGTCCCAACTTCACCCATAAAGTGATCTGGAAAATCAGTACGTTTAAGTATCAGGATATTTGTGCTATATCACTCGTGAGCTTGGGGAGAAAAGCAGCTTACAAGAAAAACCATGAGGCAGGGCTGATCAAGTGGCTCATAATAAATAAATGAACACTGCATGGGGGCTATCTAATAGATTTCTCTATAACATGTTTATGAAATTGGTTTTTAGAATTGATGATTTTACACACAATTTGCATACATCTCCTGTTCATTATGCTTATATCTGGCAACATAATTTTGTAGTAACCTGAGTTTATACCATCATGCTATTTATTAAAGACTGGTACTACTTTGACAGTGATGTATACAGCATTTGTGCATGGCAAGTTACTTAAACACCTGATTTAAACTAGCTAATGATCTGCTGTGATCTAAATTTACTGTACGTATCATTTGACATGAAAGACAGGTTCGTGTTTGTGGGTACATTCTACCTGTTTGTGTATAATACAGTATATTGATTTTAGGTGGTTTCTAAATGTTCTAAGACAAAGAGTCTGGATGTTTCATTGTTCGGATACAGCACTTTTCTTAAAGCGAATGACCAAATAATATACCACCATATATGTACAAATTTTTGAGGTACAGTATGTAATTTTTGGGGTCGATGAATTTCAGGATTTTCGCGGTTTTATTTTGAGGATCAGTCATTTCTCACTGAGGTTATCTATTAGAAAGCATAGAACTAACCTTGATAATCATTAATTTTCAAAGATGAAAATGTTGCGGAAAGCAAAGCAACTGCAAAATCCATGAAAATTATGTCCTTTGAAAATTTGTATGTGTACAGTAACCATGGAATGTACAGTTCTGCTAATTCATCCTCCAATATGCAACCCCAAATGTATAGCATATGGCACATGATCACAAATGATGACAACCAAATTAACTTCAACTGTTTAGTCATTTAGGCCAGGTGTGCAAACCTGGAGCTGTTGGAACCACAATTAATTACAACAAAAGCAAGGTGAGAAAATCCCCTCACCTTGTCTTGTCTACAAATTCACCAAAGGGAAGCCACATCACCAACAGATGTTGTGTTATCAGGCCCACAATAAGGATTTCAGCAGAATGCACACACTCACTGAAAGCAGACTTATTTTTGTTGACTAAAAAAAAAACAAAAGTGTAGGAGCCGCTACTTTACACATGCAGAATCATAGCCATGTTTACCTATTTATGTTAACAATTTTGATTCATCCCACAGCTGCAGGGCATCATGTATATTTTTATATTTGCTGTTGGTAGTATTTAAAGCATTATTGCGTGGTTGCTACTTATTGAATAACTTCTGTGCTGCTCACAATCATTGGCAGCACATACTGTAGTGTGTTTAACATCATCAGCTACTGGCTGATAGAAGTACCATGTGTGACAGGTGTCATAAGTTCAGTAACAATTATTGTTCTCACTATAATGCTTCCTTACTAGCAACATAGTGTAGACAGTTATTTATACTGATTATACAACAAATGACTGAACAGCCATAGATAATAGAGCTGAACTTTAAATTGCTTCTAGCACAGCAGGACTCAAGAACACATTTTTGACACAGTATCACTGCTCTTTAAGGTGTTTGGGCACATCTTCTATGATAAGTTACAATGTTGTGTCAGTTATATTTGAATTGGTCAGGTCATCTGACCATTACTCATGCAGGCCTCCTTTCAGGTCGCCTGGCCAAGCTGGTTTAGTATTATTTTAGACAACATCATATTCATTTAGAGGTTTACTAAATCACTTATCACTTTCACATGCCCACTTAGTCACATGCATGCCCTCAAGCAATTTTGTACATGATAAACTATTACAACACAAAGACAAACTGCTAATCTAGTAGTCCTTCAGTAGCACTGTTATACTGCACTTGGGATGCTACTGCCTCTAGTCTATGATAGTACTAAATTACTTTGTTCTCCCTAGTCTGGCAGCGCCCGCCCTTTCGCTTTTAGAGTAAGGGTCTAGTAACCGTAGTATAGGGTACCTGTGCTACTACCACTATAGTGGTAGAGCCAATCAAATTGCAATATCCAGTTTAAATAAGTATTTGTGACATAAAACGTGTAGTTTGCATCATGAATAACACAATAACCATAGTTACTGAATTCGGGATAGTTGGAAAGCAGCTGATACTCTCCGAGCGAGACTCCAAGATATACACGCTGTAGACCTACGTTGAGAAGTATTAAGTTTTGTGCTTTCTTTGCCGAGTTACAACAGCCTGAAAACAGGTAAATTATTACGTCACGCGCAATTTGAAACCACATTTGAATTCTGGTAGCACAAATACCGTATACTACGGTTACCAGACCCTTACTCTAAAAGTGAAGGGAAGGGCGCTGCCAGACTATGTTCTCCCTTGGTCTTGGTGCCTAACTACTGTATTAGTTCTATTCTTTTTACCATGTACGTATTATTAGTAACAAACTGTGCAGCCCAATGATGATATATTTTTAAGTTGTCCACTTGCATTGCGAATGCATCAATGGTCAAGGCTATAAAATAGTGGGTCAATGATCAATGAAACAGAGTTTTAGGCCCAAACTATACGTAACTGGAATCAAGTTTACAGAATTATACATAGCTCACAAGATGTAAGGATCTCCAAGAAGATGTTTCAAAGTTTAAGCATCAGCAGACATTTCATTGTGCATCTAGTATGCTAGAAATGTAGGTCACATCAATATAATTATGTACAATTTTATATTACATGGCACAGTGGACTGTTAACATGTAATTTGGAAGGTGATGGATATTAATTTACATGGCACAAGTTCTCTATGTCAAGCAAGGAATACGACTCCTATTCATTACCAGGGTCTATTGCATGTATAGAAACTTTTGAAGGAAATTTCCACTTGTAGAAAATGTCAGATGTAGCGCTGGGACTGTAATACTCACAAAATTTCAATATATAATAAATTATCAACAATCCTTTTCCATGCTACAATACCACTTCAAAATCACCACCCTGGACTCCTTAAATTGAATAACATAATTGAATAACATGCTACTATATATACTTACTATGTTTTTGTACAAGTAATTTTATTTGTATATGTGACTGTACCCCAGATGCAAAAATAAGGCACGTGGGCACAAACTACACACCATCACACAACAGGTCATATCTTATTACTAGAATAGAATAATATGTATAATGTAAAGAGTGATGAAAGTACAAAAATGTAGGCCAATATACGTGCTCACATGTCCTGTTTTCACATACATCACCATCTTCAAAAGGTATATGCTACATATGGGGGATAAAATTTACTATTAATATCCACTTTGACCACACACTTTAGTCTATGCAACTTTGCAATCATAGATATAGTTGTCTATGGTTGTTTTGTTGTTTATTGATGTAACTACAGAATTACATGTAAACGACTAATTTTGAAAACGAAAATTTATAATTTCATACAAAATAATAAGGTTTTAGTAGCTTGTACCTAATTCTGAATAGAAGGGTTTTAAGCTAGTAAGGTCCGAAAGTTTAGTACTAGAGAGACCCTCATCCCCACAACTAATGCATGGGGCATTTGGGACAAAATGCACCCTTCTCCTTCCCTTTGTGGAGGAGTCATATATCTTTTAATTGATTCAGAATTGCTAAACTTTCTCAGGCCAAAATCAAGTGATCACTCAAGAAGTACACTGTATGCATACCATGACCATTTATTACAAACTCACCTTAAATCAAAGTCAAATGAGCTGCTACACAGGCTTACAGTAGTGGGTCCTTAATTAGGTGGATAATATACAATAAATAAATAAAACTGTTACCTAGCATCTTACTTACTTAGCTTGTTTGTGACCCTCTCCTTGCCACTCATGGATCCACCCCTGCCCCCCCCCACCTTGACAAACTATCCCCCACCCCCCCTTCAATAGTTTAAATCAAAGTGCCTTAGAATGTATCAAAAGCAATCTTAGAAAGTCTAAAATACAAAAAAATTCCTAGAGCAGCATGTACCTGAGAATGCACCTAAAATGCAAAAATCAACTGGCAAGTTATTCGCAGATACTTGAGAATGCACCAGGAGCAACAAAACACAGCGGCATGTTATTCTCAGGTACCTGAGGATGTACCAAAAGCATTCCAAGAGTCTAAAATACAAACATTTCTGGTGAGCATGTCCCCAGACCTAAATGCACACATGGATCTTTACACTACTGCCCTCCCCCACTCTCATAAAACCTTCCTTTGCCCCCCCCCCCGACTAGATGAAGGCCTGCTATTGAAGATACTTGTTTGTGCACAAGGTACAGTTGATCTCATGTACAAATTTAAGAGTGCTGCAACTCACAGATGAGTGACACTACAATCTATTGTGTAGTGTGATCTTCATCCTAAGTCGAAATCAATGTCAAAAGGAATTTTTGTAGTAGCTCACAGGACAACTATAAAGTCACATATGTGTTAGAAATACAATGTGAATGTGAGTTTTATGAGAATTTGACTAATTAAGAGTTAAGCGTCCTTTTAATGTCAAGGCCTATTTGGCACTTTGACCAAGAATGAAGATCATAGGCATAGTCATAGTACACAATACTTTGGAGTACCACCCCCTTGTATAGCAAACAGTCAGTAATTCCACAGTATCTTAAATACACAACCACATACTGATCACAGCATTGTAACACCGCAGGGAACTTACTGGTCATGGAGATAAGGTTTATGCAGACTAATCCTTGCAATTGGTGTACTGAGGATTGAATCAGTACATAGGAATAATGCACCTATCAATGCTTTGTACCAGTACTATAAACACGAGTAGAGGTGGGGGAATCAGCCGCCAACCTTGCCCCAGGTAGTGGGGCATTTAACCACAGGTGATATCTTGTTGAGCTTTATCGCTCTGTCTTTACTTTCAAACACTGAGATTTATTCACATTAGTTCTGTCTCTTTTGCATGCAAGGCTCACGTGCTGTCTACTAGATCATGTATGTTAAAAGATATGTTGAGTGATGTAGTTCCAAGCCGAGCATGAAGACTGAAGACCACGGGAATAGTAGGGGATAGCAAGACCACCAGGTAGTGGAGATTAGAACTTTTAATGTGATCTCCACTTATCCCCACCTCTGCCCTTGTTCATAGTAGTGGGGAAACATTGATAAGTGCATTATCTCCAAAATGAAAGCCTATTCAAGTCCTGACTCACTGCTATTCAGTTATGCACAAATCTCAGAAAAACCTCAGAAAATGAGGATGTCAAGTGCATCAAAATAGGACACATCATGCACATGCACGCCGGCCACTCTGGCCGGCAATCATTTCACTCACCAGGACTCAAGCAGGAAACTTGGTAGCTACCCATCCAGGAACGTATTTATTAAGTTATTCGTGTTGACATCAGTCTCACATCCTTAAAAGATCAGTAGCCTGGGCCAAGAGCCAGCCACAATCCGTTACTAGTATGCACGTTTCAGCATCCTACGTATTAAAGTATACGAATAACCTCTACAATGAGTATACTGGGGCGCGCTACCAGTTGTCAGGTATTACCTGAATATAGCATACCTTTAAAGCCAGATAATTACCTGATGATAACGCGTGAACCGCCTGGTAACATAGCTGTGTATAGTGTGTACTTGTACGTATGCGTGTGGTGTATTTGGGACGCGTCAATAAGAATAGTATAAGGAAGAACCGTGTGGTCGAGGGGTAGGTAACGACCTTGCGTGTGGTGTAAGGTTCCAGCTCTTGCGCTGTAACGGTGCACCCCAGCCCGTTACATTGGAGGTCCCACCGAGATTGGAACGGAGCAGAAGTTAGCGGAGGAGCTTAGAAGAAGAGTGATGATGGATACATGTGTTACTATGAAACAGTCAAGCTTGGAGGTCCAAGCTTCTATAGGGAAGGAGTGATGTAATGCACTTGTCAATTTCATGCACCCTCGGGGTGGGGGATACAGAGGATTTGACAAATTGTGGTGTCAAATTCTCCACTATAGTGGGGCAAAATCGGCTGTCAAATCCCCTCTATGTCCCCACCCCCATAGTAGGGGATTTGACAAGGATGAATAAGCGCACATTACAAGAAATGGACAGATATCATCTTCAATGGCTTTGCAAAGGCTTTTGACACAGTACCACACCACGTCTGCTGTACAAATTAGACTGGTATGGCATTAGAGGAAATTTGAAAAACTGGATCTCCTCATTTTTAAATCATCGAATGCAGTGTGTTGTGCTAGATGGTATTTCATCTCCCAGATGCCCAGTACTGTCTGTTGTCCCTTAAGGCACAGTCCTTGGCCCTACTCTTTTCTCCATCTATATCAATGATCTACCGGAATCCATTTTACATAGTTCTATTAAACTTTTCGCTGATGACTGTATAATATATAAGGCTATCTGTACCCCTGAAGATGCTGAGAGGTTACAAGAAGATTTATGTGCATTACAAGAATGGCAGCAGAGATGGCTGATGAGACCAAATGTATCACAGTGCTTTACCATGACTGTTTTACATCCTAGAAGAAATAAAATCATTACTCCCTACAGACTACACAATCATCTCCTCTCACCTGTTGAACATTACAAATATTTAGGCATCATTATTCAGAGTGATCTGAAGTGGCACCTACATATTCAATCTATCACCTCCAAAGCAAATCAGATGCTTGGTCTGCTAAAGCGTAACTTGAGGACTTCATCTATTCACCTTAGAGAGAGAGAGCCTACCTTAGCCTAGTACGCCCTAAACTTGAATATGCAACTACAGTCTGGAACCCTCATTTAACAACCGACAAGATCGTTTTAGAAAAGGTTCAGAGGCGTGCTGCACGATATCAGGGGCGGATCTAGGATTTATAAAAGGGGGGGGGGGGGGGGGCTAACTCAAGGTACTAATCTCTTGGGTAGAGGTGTGTGAAGTACACTTCCCAGCATGCTGGAACTAGGGGGGTCTGGGGGCATGCCCCCCCAGGAAAATTTTGAAAAATAGATGCTAAAATACTGCAATTTGGAGACATTTCCACATAAAATTCATAATATTTTTTGCCTGTAGATATTTTATATACTACCTTTAGATTATAGGTATGGCTCTCTGAAGCATTTTGCTAATGGAAAAGTTTGGGTAGATACAGACAACCAAATACATGATGCACCCCTCTCACAATTGCACAACACTGAATAGGTGCATGTTAAAATAATAATGTTGAAAGTGGAAAATTTTGAAATTTGAACAATACAAGATTGAATCTGAGAGCACTTTCAATGGAAATTGTGTACCTGAATTAAGTATTGCCATACATATTAACTACACAAGTTGATGAATGAAGCCCTTTAAACAGACCACTGCACTTCATTGTATGTATAGGTGCAGGCAGATTTGGAAAAATTCCATAACAGAACCAACTACATGTTTCCAGTGAATGTTCTATTAGAGTAGTTAGCTGACTGCTCTATTAGAGTACCTCGATCTTGTACACCTCCAATGCTGATCCGAGTCCTTGTTGCATAAACTTTAGCATAAATCCACTGATAATATCTTGGAAAGATGTTTATAAGGTGGTTTTATGAGTATTTGTATTATTAGTGATCATATAATTATACTAAGACAAAATTTCATTATAATACTCAGCATATTGATCAAGTAAAGCCTAAATATGAAGGGGGGGGGGGCTTCAGCCCCCAAAGCCCCCCCCCCCCCACCCTGGATCCGCCCCTGGATATGTCAAAGGTATATACTCCTATCATGCCAGTGTAACACAAATGGTTAACGAACTTAAGTGGGAATCACTAGAGTCTCGAAGAGAACAGCTCTCCTTAACTATGCTATACAACATTCTTAAACAAAATGTCTATTTACCACGTGCACCTGAATACATACCCGAGTTTCATCTGCAGACATCACAGTACCAGGTACAGACCAGATCATGCCATATGTTCAGACTCATTGAACCATTTTGTAACAGTGACACCTACAAGTGCTCCTTTATACCATCAACATCAAGGCAATGGAACGTACTGCCTCGCTACATCTTTGAAGTGGAAAACACTGACATATTCAAATCTCTGCTACGTAACTATTATTTTGCAATCAATAGCTAACATTATTTATTATCTAATCAAAAACAGCCAAGCTGTAAAAAAAGGTGCGGCCCCCAAAAAAGGCCATGGTGAAAAAAGATGTGAAATCCAAGGTGGCGGCCAAGAAATGGCTGTGATGGTAGGTTAATGGTTACATTTTAATAACAACAATTCAGGTGAATTTGGTGCCACAGCTTGGCTGTTTTTGATTAGATATAATTCTTCTTTTTGTAGTTGTATACTACAAAGCCGGCCTATGGCTGGCTTTGGGGCTTTTTTAACCCATGTGTTTTTTTCTTTACCACAGGAAGAAGAAAAGAACTTAAAGAAGATTTTTAATACTTCAATTATTTTTGATTTTATTAGTAATTATACAAATTATATACATATATTTATTACATGCCCATTATTCCCCACAGGATATTTTTTTGCAGCTGATCTCTCTACTGGGTGACTTGAAATGTAGCTGAACTATATACAGGATGGTTTCTTTGTAGCTGAACTCTCTACAAGGTGACCTCATCTAGCTGGTCTCTCTACAGGGTGATTTGTTTCTAGCTGAACTCTCTACAGGTGATTTGTTTGAAGCTAAACTCTCTACATGGTGGTTTCTTTGTAGCTGAACTCTCTACATGATGGTTTCTTTGTAGCTGAACTCTCTATAAGGTGATTTCATCTAGCTGAACTCTCTACAGGGTGATTTTTTTGTAGCTGAACTCTCTACAGGGTGATTTGTTTGCAGCTGAACTCTCTACATGATGGTTTCTTTGTAGCTGAACTCTTTACAAGGTGACTTCGTCCAGCTGATCTCTCTACGGGGTGATTTGTTTCTAGCTGAACTCTCTACAGGTGATTTGTTTGCAGCTAAACTCTCTACATGGTGGTTTCTTTGTAGCTGAAATCCCTACATGATGGTTTCTTTGTAGCTGAACTCTCTGCAAGGTAACTTCTTCTCTACAGGGTGATTTGTTGTAGTTGAATTCTCTACAAGGTGGTTTGTTTGAGGCTGAACTCTCTACATGGTGGTTTCTTTGTAGCTGAACTCTCTACAGAGTGATTTGTTTGCAGCTGAACTCTCTACATGATGGTTTCTTTGTAAATGAACACTCTACAAGGTGACTTCTTCTAGCTGATCTTTCTACCGGGTGAATTGTTTGTAGCTGAACTATCTACAAGGTAACTTCTTCTAGCTGATCCCTCTACAAGGTGATTTATTTGTAGCTGAACTCTCTACAAGTGATTTATTTGCAGCTGAACTCTTTATGTGGTGGTTTCTTTGTAGCTGAACTCTCTACAAGGTGACCTCTTCTAGCTGATCTCTCTACGGGGTGATTTGTTTCTAGCTGAACTCTCTACAGGTGATTTTATGCAGCTAAACACTCTACATGGTGGTTTCTTTGTAGCTGAACTCTGTACATGATGGTTTCTTTGTAGCTGAACTCTTTACAAGGTGACTTCTTCTAGCTGAACTCTCTACGGGGTAATTTCTTTGTAGCTGAACTCTCTATATGATGGTTTCTTTGTAACTGAACTCTCTACAAGGTAACTTCTTCTAGCTGATCTTTCTACAGGGTAATCTGTTTGTAACTGAACTCTGTACAAGTGCGTTTTTGTGGGTGATCTCACTGCAGGTTGATTTGTTTGTAGCTGAACTCACTAAAGGGTGATTTGCTTGTAGCTGAACTCCTTGCATTGTGTCTAGTTTCTAGCTGATCTCTCTACAGGGTGATTTGTTTGTAGCTGATCTCTCTACAAGTTGATTTGTGTGTATCTGATCTCTCTGCAGGTTGATTAATTTGTAGCTGATCTCTCTACAAGGTAATTTGTTTGTAGCTGAACTGTCTATAAGGTGATTTGTTTGTAGCTGATCTCTCTGCAGGTTGATTTGTTTCTAGCTGATCTCTCTACAAGTTGATTTGTTTGTTGCTGATCGCTCTAAAAGTTGATTTGTTTGTAGCTGATCTCTCTACAGGGTGATTTTTTTGTAGCTGACCTCTCTTCAGGGTGATTTGTTTCTAGCTGATCTCTCTACAGGGTGATTTTTTGTAGCTGACCTCTCTTCAGGGTGATTTGTTTCTAGCTGATTGTTCTACAGGTTGATTTGTTTGTAGATGAACTCTCTACTGGGTAATTTGCTTGTAGCTGAACTCCTTACATTGTGTCTAGTTTGTAGCTGATCTCTCTACAGGGTGATTTGTTTGTAGCTGATCTCTATACAAGTTGATTTGTGTGTAGCTGATCTCTCTGCAGGGCGATTTGTTTGTAGCCGATCTCTCTACAAGGTAATTTGTTTATAGCTGAACTGTCTATAAGGTAATTTGTTTTAGCTGAACTCTCTACAGGGTGATTGCTTGTAGCTGAACTCCTTACATTGTGTCTAGTTTCTAGCTGATGTCTCTACAGGGTGATTTTTGTAGCTGAACTCTATACAGGGTGATTTGTTTCTAGCTTATCTCTCTACAGGTAGATTTGTGTTGATTTGTTCATTGCTGATCGCTCTAAAGGTTGATTTGTTGTAGCTGAACACTCTGCATAGTGTTTTGTTTGTAGCTGATCTCTCTAAAGGGTAATTTGTTTGTAGCTGAACTCTCTCCACAGTGACTTGTGTGTAGCTGAATTCTCTAGAGAGTGACTTAATTGTAGCTGAATTCTCTACAGGGTGCATGACTTGTTTATAGCTGAACTTTCTTAAGTGTGACTTGTAATGTTCTGAATCTCTATAGTGATATATTTGCTTAACTCTCCACATGGTGACTTGCTTCTTGCTGAACTGTCTATAAGATTAACTGTTTGCAGCTGAACTCCCTACAGAATACCTTGTGATGTAATAAAATTCTATAATGGAGTAAATAAATTAGCCGAATGCTCTATTAGGGTGACTGTTCTATTAGAGTATCTCGATCTCGCATTTGCTACACGGAGTTGGCTTTCGAGTCATAACTCAGTGGTTTGTAATCCGATTCTTCTGTACTACTGCAAGGACTTTCTATTAAGATTATTCCAGCTATACACCGATTTTCAGCTCATTGCTCTGAGCGGTTTGCCTAGTAGGCGTGAAAACTAATACTTTTCTTATTCATAAAAATCGATCGCGCAATTGTGACACAGGTTGGGTTTTGTGTCATATCTCCATGGTAGGGTCCGCAACGCGAAAAATCGATATCCTCCAATCACCTACCTAACTATTGTCATGTGTTAGGCTAAGTGTAACTTGAATAACACCAGCGTGGCAGCCAAGTTTGTCACTTTCTTCTGGTAGAAAACGATACAAATGTCTTTAAATCACGTGATTTTTCGCTGCAGCGGTTCGTAGGGTTCTTCGTATGCTACGATATTCACTCTCAACATTGTTCAAGTAGTCTATCATCAACTCAAAGTATTGGTGGTTTGATTTTATTGGTCAGTTTCTGGTGGCAGCACGATCTGTGCAGCTTTTTGACGACAGACAAAATGTTTCTTCCTCTGGAGCACAGGACAAGCAGAGCAGCAACTGCGCCGTGGGTCAGCAATGACCAGTACTAGGTAAAGTACCTGCATGCGGAGTATGGTTATAATTGAAGCTTGTTAGCCATCTGGCTGAGCCACCTATAAGGTATATGTAGGTATTATGAGTCACTTAAGATAAAACCATTCTTATCACCTAATAATGTGACCCCAATTTTTCATACTACTTGTAGGTAAAGATGTACCCATAAACTACACTATCCTAAAATTTCAAAAATTATCCTACCATGCGGTGGGCTGAATGACCTTTTCTTTAAAGCACTGTAAGTGCTCATATTACGAGTCATATGGGGGTATTATGAGTCACAATATTAATTACTTCATAAGTTCATTATTTTATATCCAATTATGGTAAATATTGTGGAAATATTACAGGTACTCCAATGGCATTCAAAACAACATAGTTGACTTTGTTTTTCCACTTTATATCTTCATACTCCTTAATACATGGTGAGAGGTACATGCAGCTAATCTGAAGCAATACTCCTGCTTAATGAACTATATTATTTCTTAATTGGTTTTGTGGTTAGCTTATGATCACTGTCTATGTTGATCTGAAGTAGTGTCATCCATTTCTTCCTAAATCTGCAGGATTTAACCCTCTGAACACATTTCAAGCTATGCGACCCTTAATACAACCTGACCCAAAAAACCAGCATATACCTTATGCTGAAATTCGGCCAAAATGACGCGATTTTTGCAAACAGATACCAGAATGGTTGATACATCAGTGAGACAGTCTCCAACAGCAAGGATACGAAGCTTATAAACATCTAAGAATACGGCTATCTCGCCCAGTAAACGCATAGAGCAATCCAGTGCATGAAATAGGCACTCACGTGATTGAAATTCAAATTGCAGAAATACCCATGAAATCGCTTTCATTTCTGAATAGGAACCATGCAATGTGCTCCTTTTGTAAATATTTGTGTTAATTGTTCACTCAGGCGTGGTCTGGGCCAGTGCAGGTGTGTTTTGTACTATGATGGTATCGTAGGAAGAGTCTTGGACTGCTGGGCTAGTCGAGATGCTGAACCTAACGAACACAAACTGATTGTCACTTGATTCCAAGTGATTTTAAGGTCATTGGAATAGATTATAGTTGTATTTTAGGAGATTTGAATATCAATCACGTGAGTGCCTATTTCATGCATTGGACTGCTCTATATGCATTTACTGGACGAGATAGCCGTATTGTTATGTGTTTATAAGCTTCGTATCCTTGCTGTTGGAGACTGTCTCACTGATGTATCAACCATTCTGGTATTTGTTCGCAAAATTCGCGTCATTTTGGCCGAATTTCAGTATATAGATGGCTCAGCCAGATGGCTAACAAGCTTCGATTATAACCATACTCCGCATGCAGGTACTTTACCTAGTACTGGTCATTGCTGACTCACGGCGCAGTTGCTGCTCTGCTTGTCCTGTGCTCCAGAGGAAGAAACATTTTGTCTGTCGTCAAAAAGCTGCACAGATCGTGCTGCCACCAGAAACTGACCAATAAAATCAAACCACCAATACTTTGAGTTGATGATAGACTACTTGAACAATGTTGAGAGTGAATATCGTAGCATACGAAGAACCCTACGAACCGCTGCAGCGAAAAATCACGTGATTTTAAGACATTTGTATCGTTTTCTACCAGAAGAGAGTAACAAACTTGGCTGCCACGCTGGTGTTATTCAAGTTACACTTAGCCTAGCACATGACAATAGTTAGGTAGTTGATTGGAGGATATCGATTTTTCGCATTGCGGACCCTATCCATGGTCTTTATCTCGATTCCTTTCAAACCACCAAAAGGCACTCCTACGATGGTTACTCCATCTACATAGCAATTTCAACTCATTCCATGAAGCGGTTTCAGGGGCGTAGCTAGCCAGAAGGTGATGGAGGGGCAGGCATACCCCACGAAACACTCAAAATCATTCATGATAGCAAAAAGGCTATTGACCCAATGGTGGGCTAGCCAACATACGGTGTTGTATTATTACAGCTTAAAGAACTAGCTACGTAACCACTTCAGTGCTGACTGCTTTCCAATCGAGGTAGCTATATTCGTCGAGCATCATCGCACGTGCCACAACTGTACTCCAACAAATTCATCCACAGTCCGGTAGAGCTAATATGTTAGTGCAAATACAGGTTACTTTACGTTAGCCACAGCCTGTGCTGCAGTCCTAGCACACTGCTGACAGGATGACGTATTCACTCACTTCACTCGGCGAAATTGAAATGCCATGTATTGCACGAAATCCCACCTGTCTTGCTAGCAGAACTTGTAAGCTTGACTGATCCACCTGACTGACTGACTGACAAAGTAAAAACAGACTGCACTGCCGTACGTACAAAGGTCCAGTGTGATCGACTCGATAAAATAAACTTGGTACATTTATTTAGCTAACACTTTATCACCTCGTAGGCAGTAGGTTCGTAGCGTAATCTGGTCTCCTTTGTCACTTGTGACTCTTTCCGCGGAGAAGCGGGTGCCGGTCACTCTTTTTATATTCAAAAATGTTCTATCACGCGAGTAATCTAGGCTAAATATAGAAGTATGTCTCTAATATTTAGCCGGGAGTTTAATTATCTTCGTAAAATCAATCCAGCATCCATCTAATCATTTCAATATCAGTAACTATGTCAACTTTTGCCGCAATCCTACCAGATCCTCCACCAGTAACAAGCTTCAACACAATTTTACATCATCCAACAAACAAAGTAACTTCTACTTTAACAGATTACCAAGAACCTACAACAGTCTACCAGTACTTGACTTAAATCAACCTTTTTCCACCATTAAATCACAGTTACTCAAGATCTTTTGGCAGCATTTTACAAACAATTTTAACTCTGACAATCATCACAGTATGCACTTTGTTTGCCCTTGTAGTACCTGCTCCAAGTCTCCTCGTCCACCAAACTTCAGCAGTAATTAATTTTTTTTTCTTCTCGCTCTCTCTTAAAATAAGTACTTAGCTATATAAGTAAGTTTATTATTAAATACACATGTAAGTTTTAAAATTATAGGATAGTTCAACTATATACCAAATGTAAATGTATGTAATAACCTTAGCCAGCTAACTTAATTTCATTGTAATTTTATACATTCAATTGTAAATGTAAGTTGTACGTATACTTTTTCTGGCTGTGGGCACCAGTTGCCCACAGACCATTAATGCAGGCCTTGCCTGCATTAAAAAGCAGTTAAAATAAAATAAAAAATAAAATAAATTAACTCCCGGCTGCCAGCACAGGTTGCTGGCAGACCATCAATGCAACTTTTTCTTCATCTATACCCACCTACACATGTATAATTGTAATTGTATGTTGCATTGTAAAGCATTAATAATAATAATAATAATAATAATATTTTCGTTCGATGGATTCACGAACGAGTTGAATGTTGTGTGTGCGCATTCACTAGCAACTCTAGTCTCGTGCCCAGACCGCTTTTTTTCTTTTTGTGTGGGGGCGGAGAAAAAAGGGTCTGGTGGATCTCCAATACATTTTTTGTGCAGCCGGATCTACAACTTTTGGGGATCGTTGATTAGTGGTGATGAATAGCAAAGGCTTGTTAACGAAGCAACAATAGGAAATACGGCGCGCGTTTGTTGGCAAGGCTGCATCCTTGGGTACGCGCGCCGTATTTCCTATTGTTGCTTCGTTAACAGGCCTTTGCTATTCATCAGACCACCAGACCCTTTTTTTCTCCGCCCCCACACAAAAAGAAAAAAAAAGCGGTCTGGGAACGAGATTATAGCAACTCCTGGTGATACCGCGTAGTAGTGTGGTGGGGACTATTCTATGGAACGGAACGGAACGGAACGGAACGGAACGGAATGATGGACTAAACCACGGAACGGAACGCTTTCTCAAATTGAAGCTTGCAACTTACCATTGCTGAAACTTCCCTTATAAGTTAGCAGTGGCATCTCCAGTGGGTGATTAAACATAAGATAAAAAGAGTTAACGGATCGATTGTGGGTTTTGGTTGGTTGTCATTAGTAACGAAGTATTATTAATTTATTATTAATTAGCAAAGCCCACCAGGGGCAACACGCTAATGTGCATTACAAATCACAAATTGTTTAGCTTATCTATAATGTTCTTAAAAGTGTCAAGGTTAATTGTGTTGATGTTGTCAATTTTCAAGTTATTCCAATCAATAATTGTTCTTGGCAGAAAAGAATACTTATATAAATCAATTCTGGATTGCAGCTGTGCAAATTTGAGGGGATTATTGGCACGAGTATATGATACAGGGGTTGGCTGGGGTAAACAATGGTTTGGTAGCACCAGTAAGTTTCTTACAATCTTGAATAATAATATAAGTCTAGCATTTCTTCTCCTACTTTTTAAACTTGGCCATTGAAGGTAATTAAGCATATCTGTAATACTGTGTTGTTGACTGGATCTGTGCCATGGTTTATTAAGAACAAATCTTGCAGCTCGGTGTTGGATCATTTCTAATTTGCTAACTGTTGTTTGGTGATAAGGATCCCAGATAGCTGAGCAGTATTCAATAGAAGGTAACAATAATTGTTTGTATAAGTGTTCTTTGATTTGTATTGGGGCATTATATAAATTCCTTTTCAGAAATCCAAGAAGACAGTTTGCCTTTCCACAAATATAGTTAACATGAGGTTCCCATGATAGTGTATGATGGAGGCGGATACCAAGATAGGTGTGCTCTGATACAATATTCAATGGAATATTAGACATTTTATATGTAAAAGTGCTTTTACTGTGGTGGGTTGTAAATTGTAAAATATTGCATTTGGGAATGTTAAATTCCATCAGCCAGTTGCTAGCCCATTGTGTTAAGGAATCTAAGTCATTTTGCAGTATTCTGTGATCGTTGGGCGTAGCTATAGTTTTAAAGAGTAGAATGTCGTCAGCAAATAATCTAATTTCACTCTTGATGTTTGTTACAATATCGTTAATGTAAATTAGGAACAACACAGGACCAAGTACGGAACCTTGTGGAACACCAGATGTAACTTGACATGTAGAAGATCTAGAGCCTTCTACTACAACCTGTTGGGTACGACCATGAAGGAAGGACTCTAGCCACTGTAAGACAGTTCCTCTTATACCATAGTAATTTAATTTGTAGAGAAGTCTAGAATGAGCTACTCGGTCGAACGCTTTAGAAAAGTCTAATATAGCAGCATCAACTTGCAGGTTCCTGTCAATATCTTTTGCAATGTCATTAACAGTAATGAGTAGTTGAGTCTCACAGGAATGTTTTGATCTAAATCCAAACTGGTTGTCTGAAAGAATATTGTGGTCCTCCAAATGCTTATTGTGGGATGAGCTGTATCAGTGATGTTCATCCATACGGAAGGGAACTTTATGTGAGCTGTTTTTCTTATTTAGACTTTAGAAAACAGTCTGGACCAGTCTTTCAAGTCATAAGTCAGTGTATAAATAAAGCAAGCAGGAAGATACTGGTAACAGGAAAGAGCCAGCTGAATTAAAGCTTGAAGAATTTTGTGCAGTGTGTGAGGAGCAAATATTTTGGCAGACCGCAAGGAGGGTATATTCTGCAAACATCACTGAAGTGTATGCATGGAGTTATTTATATATTAACAGCTGGTGCAGTGGACTAATGCCGTATTCAATAGTGAGCTGATTTTTATCTGTTGCACAATTCAAGGATGTGTCTGGCTGCTAGCCTTGAATCAGGCTAAATGCCAAAACTCCAAGATCAGCCAAATCTCTATTATAAGCCGCATGTGAAACCATGCCCGTAGCCACCAGGCAAACGTGATTTGGACCAGGATGTGTGTGTAATTTCAATGTATCTAGTCAGACCTGAAATGGAACACTCGCATTAATTACATACCACCTAAGAATCCTAGGATTTCTTAAGTGTAACATTTCACATGCTCCACTTCAAACAAAACAGGTTAAATTTGTTCGTCTATTTTCAAGTGATTCCCAGTCCAGCTGGTCCATGAAATTACAATGAGATCACATGTATTTGTTACAGTGCGGGCTGTCCTGTGTTGGATCTACTCTAGAGTTGAAATTTCAAGGTAGACTCACTGCCAATGTACTGACACTAGTACTGTTGTAGCATGTTTAAGTGGAGGACAAATGAAATAGTAATGCTAGATTATTTATGTATACAAATTTTTCATAATGAAATTGATATTCCATTTTGATTTGTACTTCCACTTTGCAACATATTCAAGAACAAGAAGCTACCACACTTAATTTCAAACCACTGTCATTAATTAACCAAGATCTCACTAGTCTGTAATTCACCTTACTGTAGTGATTTTATTGATTCATCTGTATGTTTTCTTCATTTTCCTTTGAAGTTGTACCAAGAGTTCATAATAAGGTGGAGAGTGTCTAACTTGAATGCATTCACCAAACACCCTGCTTAAAGTAACACCTCGGCCTTATTTCAGAACAAAGGCGTTACCTTCTTCAGCAACACTAATCAACAGTTTTCTATCCCCCAGTAAAGGTGTTGATTTGATGAAAGGTGAACTTTACGCAGGGTGTTTGTACAGGCCATACTGAGAGTTAGACACTCTCCCCCATACAAATCAGTATTACGAACTCTTGGTTGTACAGTATAGGTAAACAAAGATAAGTTTCCCTCCCATCTTTTCTAGGATTTCTATTGACAAGGAAAATTCAATTATTTGTATACAGGCTCAAAATTGAGAAAATATAAAGAAAGTGAATTAATATTATACAGTCAGTTTGCTTTTGGATATTTAATGTCTCCAACCACAACAAAAATTCGATGAATCCATGCATCTTATCACTGGTCGTCTGAACATTCTGAAAGTGATACCTCACTCAATCAACCATATATTCTGTTTATTAGACTGAATAAAGTCATGATTACCTAAACAATCAATTAATGTTTTATAATTATCCTATTCCATTTTCCTGGAGCTTCCACTGATAAAATGCAATTTCAGCAATGATAGCAGTTAGCCAAGCTGCAAGTTGATTCAGAAAGCATTCCATTCTGTAAAATAGACCCCATCCAGAATTCAACTCAGTACTCAGGCTGAGATATCTGACAATAGTCCACTACTCTGTTAATGAATCATTGATGTTCACACAATATAGCCTCCTTGAGGTATCTGAATGTTTGCTCCTCACACACTGCACAAAATTCCTTTAGATTCTGCTTAGACTGAGTTGATTCAACTTGTCACCATACTTGTTTCCTTTGTAGTGTAGCTATACACATACTGATTTATGCCGATTAGAAAGGCTGGGCCTCAGACTGTACATTCTAAAGTCAAGTAAGTAAAAATAACTCACATACTAGTAAAAACAAGTCATGCATTAAGTTCCCTACTTGATATACCCGAAGATGAACACACTGAGTCAGCTATTCCCACAATTAGTACTTCGTTACTAATGACAACCAACAAGAACCCACAATCGATCCTTAAATTCGTTTTATCTTTCTTGGGGGTACGTTTGATTACCTGCTGGAAGTGCCACTGATAACTTGTACAGCAATGGTAAGCTGCAAGCTTCAATCTGAGATAGCATTCCGTTCCGCAGTTTAGTCCATCATTCCGTTCCGTTCCGTTCCATTCCGTTCCGTAGAATAGACCCAACCTAGTAGTGTACATAATTTACAGTCATTTACAATTGCGTGTCAGTTTAATACTGGTAAATTTGTGACGAAGATTTAAAAAAAAATCATTTAGTGATGCCCCCCCCCTGCCCCCCCTTAGCTACGCCTCTGAGCGGTTTACCCTGTAGGCGTGACAACAAATCGATCTTGTTTGATGCGAATAATCGGTCATAACTCCTGAACCATTTATCGGATTTGTACCAAATTTGATGCTAGGATTCGCCTTTGGACTCCCTTTCTGTGTGCTAAATTTCAAGGCAATCGGAGTACGCGTTTGCTTGTTATAGCAATTTTTGCAATTGTGCGAAAAGACGAAGAAAAAAAAAACGAAACTTTGAAAGCTCGTATCTCGGAAATGGCTGGAGCGATTTCCTTCAAATTTGGAATGTACACTCCCCTTGCTGGCGGGCAACTGTGTAGTAAATTTGGTTCCAATCAGATAAGTGATCACCGAGATACAAAGGTGTGAAAATGACGTTTTCGTTCTTCCTGTCAATATACTCACGGGTGTGGCGCGCCGGCTTCTTGGGCCGCACGACACACTACCGTGTGTCTTGATACCTGTGTATCAATAGCTAACATTATTTATTATATCTGTGTATATTCTTCTGTTTGTGAAGTTTTCACAGTAAAAACCAAAAACAAAACAAAAAAAAACTACATTTCTGCACATTTGTCAATAAGTGCTGTTTGTTGTATTAGAGTATTTAAATACATGCACAAAAACCTATAAATTTAACAAGTTTTTCAAGCTACCATAATATTACACGTGTAGCATATAAGGGGGTGGGGGGTGGGAGGGGAGGGGTGGGTGGGGTGACCATGCACAAGAACATGTAAAAGTAAAATAGCTGGCAATAAGCTTCACAAAAAAGGCAAGGCGTCTTTATTATATCGCCACTACTATGAATTACTTTGTGGGTCATAAATTTAAATGACAAACAGAATCACGAATTGTCCCGCCCACGCACGGTGTATGCATCTAGCAGTGGCATAAAGATGCTATAGTGATGGTCTGGGATGTATTTTTCTTTATGAAATGCCTAGTCCTGCGTTGTTTGTTTGTTTGTCTGTAATTTTGTTTGCTTTACTGTGCCCATTTATTATGCTTATTCTAATTATTTAGTACAATGTTGTAATTCCAACTGATAAAGTGTGAGAGGTGAGGATGGTGACCTCTCAATGCCCCTTCAAAAATGGTGACCCATGCAAACATATATGGTGAGTGTGTAAATTACAAGCATGTATGTCAGAGTTCATGTAGCTAATTCACATACGACATGACTACCTTCAGAGTATAAAACATTGCTAGTTTAACTTGTACTTCACACGGATATGATTTTTGTTATTAAAGAAGTTGTCAGGGGTGCAGACACAGGGGTGTAGAAACAAAATTGCTCTGTACAAAATAGCCCGTGAATGTAAGTACCATAATGGAGAAGGGTTGTATACAATCACTGAACTGGACTAGTGGACTGGACTGGTGGACTGGACTACTGGACTCAGTTTTTTTTTTGTTTTTTTTTCATTTTGGCACATATTTGGACAACTGGTTGTAGCTATTGCTACATTGAATGTAAAATATGCAGGTGAACCTGTCTACTTGGCACTGTCTGTTATCTTAGGATTGTGTGCAATTCTCTCTCTTGGCATAATTATATTGTATGACTACCATTTGTCTTATCATGAAGTACAAACCATATATACAGTACATGTGTATGTAGTGTTGTAGTAACCATGTATCCTACAAGTTATAGTCATGGAGTCAGCTAAATTAAGTGGTGACAGTTAATTGTCTTGTTATTCTATAGCTGATACAAAGGTTCTATATAGTTTTTGCACAACAGCAATAACAAGCGAAATCACATGCACAAGATTTCAACCAATCAAATTGATTCATTTTGAACTTTAAATTATATTACCGCATGTGACTTCTGTTTTAGATTTGTTGACGTGTAATAACTAGCTATTAGAACCTCTGTGCTATTAGAACCTCTGTACATAGCTGAAACTGGGCAATGTTGACAAGTCTGGCATGATCACACCTTTCTTTTGTTTGTGTGTGGGTTTCTTTGTGTGTGGAGGAGTGGTCTAACTACATGAAACTAACATACTTACAACCAGTTGTCCAAATATTTGTTTAAAAAGGGAAAACACCTGAGTCCAATAGTCCAGTCCACCAGTCCAGTCCACCAGTCCAGTCCACCAGTCCAGTCCACCAGTCCAGTCCACCAGTCCAGTCCAGTCCACTAGTCCAGTCCAGTGATTGTATACAACCATGGAGAAGCATATATGGGATGTACAACATTATATACTACATCTTTGACAGATGAGTTCCAAATTACAGTAAGTACTAAGTTACAATTACAAAGTAGGAGATGTTAATTGTTTAAATGTTTAAAGATCAATGTTAGATAGATTAGGGATATATAGACCGTTCTGGGTAGGAATGAATAGAGATAAGTAATTGTATATGATTGAATTTCTGATCATGATGAGCTCGGGTAACTATAGCTGCCCTAGCAACCTACCAAGGTGAGAACACATATGTGCTGGCAGAAAATAAAAAGAAATATAGATGCTAATTCTCCTGAACTGCTTTTTACACAGAAAGTACATACACAAAACTTCAGTCCAGTCCAGTACAATCACCAGTCCAGTCCAGTCCACTAGTCCAGTCCAGTGATTGTATACAACCATGGAGAAGCATATATGGGATGTACAACATTATATACTACATCTTTGACAGATGAGTTCCAAATTACAGTAAGTACTAAGTTACAATTACAAAGTAGGAGATGTTAATTGTTTAAATGTTTAAAGATCAATGTTAGATAGATTAGGGATATATAGACCGTTCTGGGTAGGAATGAATAGAGATAAGTAATTGTATATGATTGAATTTCTGATCATGATGAGCTCGGGTAACTATAGCTGCCCTAGCAACCTACCAAGGTGAGAACACATATGTGCTGGCAGAAAATAAAAAGAAATATAGATGCTAATTCTCCTGAACTGCTTTTTACACAGAAAGTACATACACAAAACTTTTGGAGATTTATTAGCCTTTTTCCTCCTTTTGCTTAATTCAGAACCACTGAGAGTGAGCATTCAGCTGAGGCCAGGACTCCTAATTGGGAAGCACTATTACTTGGACTGGGCTGTGGACTGGAAACCTACTGCACTCTCCAATTGCAGATATAGGATGGGGAATTTAGGGTAAATGCCCTTCCCCCTTTATGGAGGAGCCATGATTCTTTTAACTATTATTATAGATTCTCTAAATTGGGTCACTCTAAGGGAATGCTGTAAAATTGATGATATTGTATACAAAGATAGTGTAGTATTAATATACCCACTCGCCACCACCATCCACTTCACTTTATCCACGCAAGTGCAAACATCACAGCATATCAAAACAGGGCCGGAGGAAGCAATTCTAAAGTGGTCAGGCCAAGGGGTAGGCACTATGAAATGCTGAGCACTTGTGTGAATGCTATAGGGTGGTTTGGGGGAATGCTCCCCAAGAAAATTTTCTAAATTGCATGCTCGGAAATTAAATCTGACACTATTTTCATCTGTAAATTCCCTAGCAAATTATTTACTAACACTTGCATTAAACTCATTGCATGTACTGTAGCTACATCATGTTTTCACATCAATATCTTACATTATATGTAACACATAAAATTCAATATTGTTCCCTTTTTATAGCCATATTATATGCATGCAGCACGAGTCTAAAATTTGAAACAGATAACTATAATTTTAATGTGATAAAGTCAGAATAGCTAGCTATAGGCTCTAAACTATATGCTTACCCTATCATGCTATGCAAATGTTCATCCAATTATGTATGCTTCCATCCAAAGCAATTTATATTTTGTATTTGTTAGCTTCACTCAAAGCGTTTTACTAATAAATCAGAATAAATCAGTAAGTACCTGAGTGCTCTATTAGGATGACTGCATGTTCTATTAGAGTGTTTGGATTTTTTCCACGAGTGATTGTCACAGGAAGGATTTAACAGTATGATGTAAATATTCCACTGTTATATCACAATGCTTGCATGATCCTTTATATGCAATTAGCTATGTCATTCTGAAAAACACGCCAGCATAATCGGCCAGTCACGACTCGGATATATATCTAATTATTTTAAAAATTAATGCTGAAAAAGTGGTCAGGCTATGGCCTGACTGGCCGGACCGCTTTCTCCAGCCTTGCAAAAGAGCTACTTCCCAAGAACTATCATCGATTGGAACTCATTATCAACTTCAAAATGACTGAAACAATTAGCTACTATATATAATCATTTGTAAATAGCTAATTGTACATTATGTTTCCCCTTGTAAATTTCTTCCCCCTGGGCATAATCAGTAAATGCTATAGCTGCTTGCCCAGAAATAAATAAATAAATAGATCAGAATTTTGACGGTATAGACTACCACCTGAGTACTATTCATGACTTGCATAACCGTGTTGTTATGTTGGCCAGCGTAGTGAAACATTGGTGTGGGTAAGTCTATAGGTACTGTAATCTCCTCCACTTTTGTGATTGTTTTATTAGATTAGTTTGATTTCTTGCATCTATGTGGCTGACTAAAGTGTCAGATCTTTTCTTCCTTTTGTCATTGATTTTCCTTGCAACCCAATGGCAAAGCAAGAAAAGGATCTGTTACGTACCGAAACACCTCCATCAATGTTGTGAGTAATAAACTAGCTATAGCTACTCAGTCATAAAGTTTTCTCCTTTTTCCAGACTTTCAGCACTTGTACTGTAAAGCCTTATTAAATAAATGATCTCAATCATAGGAAAACTAGCTATTTGAATATATTATGCTCACATCATGCATGCATCATTAACATTTTAGAATACTATCTGACTTTTTATTTATTAAGGCTTTACAGCACAAGTGCATGCAGAAGGTCTGTAGGACACCTGGTCCTACAGCCTGTCAACATGGTGAAGGACAAACTGTTTGTGTGAAACTCAACTACTTACCTTATAGTTCATGACTTAATGGATAATTACAACAATAACATTCGAACAGATATATACAATCTTTAGAGTTTTCACTGACTTTACTAAAGAATTCGATAAGGTGCCATACCAACACCTACTTCACAAAGTGAGATGGAATGATATAGATTGTAACATCCACAACTGCATGGATCACTGAAGTCTTTCTTAACAGACCACTCACAGAGAGTTGTTGTTGATAGAGTTATGTCAGGGTAGCTACTGTGTTGGGACTATCGGTATTGTTTCTACTTTACAGTAATGATTTACCTGACTGTAGTGAACATTCTACCGTAAGATTATTTGTAAATGACTACATATTGATTCAATTATGTACTTGTATATCTGTACGTGTTTCTGTGTACTCTGACGTGGGAGAATGACTATGCCAAATGTTATGAGTTTAAACAAAAATCAAATCAATCCAGCAAATCAATTATGTAGTATAATGCTATAAAGACCTTCCACAGGTGCTTCAGCACCCCAAGCACCCCCTAAACCCGCCCTTGGTTAGGGTTAGCCTGACTACATCCATTGTCCCATGAAGTATGAGGTAAATTAAAATCTCCTCTGCGATTCCTGTTTTAGTAGTTTCACCCAAATAAATTCAGCATCACCATTAATGACAAGTTCTCCATTACAGCAGTAACTAAGGTGATTCTTTACACCAATAAATACACCTCCACCACCTAAGCTCTGTGTTTTCTAAATATTGTGTAGGTTGATGGCAATATTAAGAGGAGTTGGAGGTTTCATCTAAGTGAGATTTGCATTCTAAAACAATATCAGCTTTATGTTCATATCAGCGCTGAAACCGGGTCGGGTCATCCGGGTCACATTTTCTCCGGGTCATCCGGGTCCGACCCGGTTTACAAATTATCCGGGTCTGACCCGAATTGGATCACGTGAGAAACGAAATTGTTCGTTTGACGATGTGGAAACTTATAAACGCTAGTCGCGTAGTTCTTTCGTGAGCCACGCCCACTTAACGCGTTACAAACATACGTTCAACCACGCCCATTTATTAGTAAGTACAGTCTGCAGTACGAAACTGTGTCCGTTGTTGTCTGCAAGCTTACGTGGAGCCAAGCCCACTAATCGATTATTGTACGAGTTGTATATAATCTAGTCTTGCAGCAGGATAAGTACTTTTGTGAGCCACACCCACTTCAATATCGGGAAATTGTAATACTAGGTATGCACGAAGCCACACCCAATTGCTGTCTGTAAACTCACAGTAGCTACGTGGAACCAAAACCCACTGAGTGATTTTAAATTATAAACTTACCGGCTTAGCTATCACATAACTACTCGTTTACTAAAATGCTCAAAACGTAGTCTCGCTCGCTCTAGACTCCCCAAAACATAGTTCTTATCGCACGCCTCGGCTTTAATTAATCCGGGTCAGTGGGTCATCTGGGTCAGCAGTAGTGACCCGGTTTCAACGCTGGTTCATATAAAAGGACCATTATTGGTTAGCTCTTTTGATGAACTTAATACTTCAAAAATAATCAAGGTTATTGGGTGAGGGAATTAAATTAGAATTATTCTGATAATTTGAGTTTCTAGTAATAGTTTGTATATATAGTAGAGCTATATATAGCTACTGATATCCTAATTCAGCATTGGAAACATTGCATTAATTTTAGTTCTTTAACATCCACGGTTTTAACCATAAATGTGTGAAAGCCTCAGTGTCATGACCATTTTACCCTTACTGCATGTTAGCCAGTGTTAGGTTAGGATGATTACCAATCAAGTTAAATCTAGTTTGCCAAATCTGAAAGCTCCACTTGATGTCCATGCAGCTATAAAAGGTACTGTTGTTCAACATTTTATCAGGGAAACTGCATCCTCTTCAAAATTTCACTATATGCAAGCTATAGGAAGCTTCTAGAAGTTGCAGTAGATGCAATTGCATCTTATATGTATTCATGGGCAATGAAAAGATGGAAAGAGAAAAGTGAATGGCTAATCTTTTCTTAGAATTACTATATAAGAGAGGTTCAAATTATACTTTTGATGCAAGACTTAACCTAAAAGCTGCTAAAAATCGAATACTCAAATAGAACAGTCAACTACTCTAATTAGAACATCCATCATGAAATTATGTTTTTCAAGAAGTTACATGTGTGTCACACACCGGTAACTTCTTTTAAAACATTGTCTGTCCTCTTGATCTGTAGCTACACACTGCTATCTTAATTACCATTGCTCCAAACATCCTACCATATGATATACTAATCACTTATTGAGTACAACTTCTGTCAAATGGTTTAAAATCATAGTATAGGTATTTTCAGTTGTAACTTGATAATTGGGTTGGTACTTATAAAGCAAAAGCTAACAGTTCTCAGATGCTTAAACTTTGTTAACTTTGTACGTGCTAAGAAATTCACTGTTTTACTTAAGCATGTTAACCAATGTCCCATGCTGCATTTATCTGAATCTCCCTATTTTAGCATCAATATCAATTGAAGCAAACCCCTTGAAGCTCAACTTTACAAGTTCAAATGATACTGCAGCATTTACGCAATTGGTGAGCCCAGGTTATAAGGCAGTTGGTTGCAGTCAAAAACTAGTTGTATTTTTATGTAAGTGACTTTGGACTCTGGTTGTAATAATATGGTGATGGGCCCATAGTTGTAAAATGTCACATTGAAACAGCAACAGAACAGTCTGTGGCTATAATACAAAGTTGAAGTTATTTTTGTGTGCATTTTAAATCTCTACATGTGACTAAATGACCTCAAGATCTAATCTTGTGTATTGTCTTTAACAATGTATTGCCTTATAATCCATTAATTTTAAAAGTGTAGTTCTGTTTTTCAACTAAAATTGCGTACAACTGAACTCTGCATCTATATCTTATACCCAAAATCTTTCAGTACGATAGAGTATTTGGTTAAAAATAGCTTCCAGATTCAATCTTGTGATAGCTATATTCCAAACATTTACAGAGAGAGCATCACCGGTACCCCAGACCCCCCAGTTGTAAAATTCTACGTTTGTGTACTCTACACACTGGTGAGTCTCCCTCTCAAGCCCTCTCTTCATTATTACTGTATATGTGACTGGATTTGCGAAAAGGTACCTTTTTCACACATTTGACATACCAGCATACAAAATGTCATACCTGTTGACTCCTTGCACTGATTGACTTTCTTTTTGTATCAAAATGTAGCCACATAATGTAGGCATACTCATGGAAAATTACAGACACGTGCTTGCAATGATACAAAAGTTACAAAGTTTGAAAGTTGAAAAAATGGGTCAAATTTTATGTGTGAAAAAGGTACCTTTTCGCAAATCCGGTCACATATATGAAAATTATAGTTTGAGCCATGAGACTGTAAAGCACACTTAAGGTAGCAATACACTAAAATTTAATGATCTTGTATAAGTTAGCATAATAATTATATTGCAAAAGTTAGCAATTTTATTAATTTGTGTGTTGATATCGATGTATAGCTAATCAATTAGTAAAAAACCAAACTCTATAATTGCATAATTTAATGTATCGAAGGTATTTAAAAAAATAAAATTAATAACAAGTATTGATCATGTGTAGCTGATATTCCCCTTCCGGTTCTTTAAGATGTAAAGAATAGATTTATAATTGCTGGCTGTGCCCTTTATATGACAGCTAGCATTACTGTCTAATACAACTTTTCAGGAATAAATTTACACTTAGATGACTCACAATGCTTTACAAGCATTGTGAGTCACTTAAACAAAGTGGCATCATTTTTAGTCAAAATATTATACTTAATAGGCTAAATTTGCAAATTTTTCTGTGGCGTCATGCCCCAGGAAATCCCTCGATAGAGCATGCTCCGCATGCCGACTGTGCTTTGCTAGGGTCCGCAATGCCGAAAAAATCGATAATCACGAAGTTACTCCCCTACTATTTCAACCTGTAGGGCATTATTATTATTAATTATTACTAGGCCTGGGGCACATATAACCAAGTACAACTACCAATGGGGCAATCTATAAATGGGGCAATCTATAAATGGGGCAATCTACAAATGGGGCATTTACAACAGTGCATGACCAGCACAGTGAATAGTGATAGTCACAGGTTTAACGATAAAATAACTATGTTGCAAAAAATTAAATTCTTGCAGGCTACATAAGTACAAGTATAAGAAAAATTAGGACTACACTGTAGAGTAGGAACAATGTACATGTATATGTGTATATGCAAGTAGTTAGCAAATTTTTGCCGATTAGTTAAAAGTATAACACACCACATATTGCTAAACTGCATGTACTCACTTAGAAGTTTATCAAGTTATCTAGCTTAACACAAGGTTCACTCACTAACTATGTTTACATGGTATTACATGTATAGCTGTATTATGTGGTTTGCTTGACATATCATGTGAAGAAACACAAAGAAAGTCACGAAGGAAAGAATGCTACCAGTCCAGATATGATGAAGCAAACAAGAGAAGTGTGCTTGACTCTATCCAACCAATACTGTCATATCGTTATGAAGAAAAATCAAGGCAAGTTTTTGGGTGATGTTTTATCACCAGCCGCGCCCACCCTGTCAACATCTTTACTATGCAGTACTATTGTACTGTATGATAAATGTGTCCTTGGGATGGTGCTACTGATGCAAGTTTTCATAATCAATGGAGGATTTTAATAGTGTTGCATATGGTGACTGTTTTATTAGAGTATTTGACAAGACTACAAAATCTTGTGTACAAAATTATAGTACGTTCACGTTGAGCTGAATCCTCAAAAACATTTAATAACTCATGGATGCAATTACACATGATCTTGAAATTTGGCTCATTTGTAGTACTGCTTGATCCGCTAAAATATTTTAAAATCTTTTTGTTCAAATGTTTGACATAATATTTATGGCCAATCAAAATTTTCACAATACATTTCCTATGAGGAAGCCATATAAGTACAGTGTCCATTACAGCCTTTTCCCGAACTTGTAATGGAGCCAAACCGTATATGTCTGTTGTTGACACCTTTGCTGTTACCAATAATCATCTGGTTGGCTGAAATGTTAACTCTGTTGAGAAAAAATCCACATTTAATTTTTAGCTGTTTTTCAGGATTCAGCTCAATGTGAACATACTATAGTGTGTGTGTGTCTGTCTGTGGGGAGGGATGAAGACAGTCGGTTGAGTGGTTTCCATAGCCTCAGTCTGTGTATGGAGCTAAAGTCCATTGGAGAGGCAAGGCGAGGCAGGAGCCATAGGACCTGATTCAAGAGATTCAGTACTGCCTTGCCAAAGACAGGAACATGTAGAGAGATGTGTGCCAGAAGGTGCAGAACACTACTCTTTCTGCACAGGAACTTGTCACCATGAATTTCAAAGTAGACAGGGTATTGCCATACAAGTATTAAATGACATGTCCACAAGGGAGGAAGAGGTAGCCATGGTTTGGTTCACTACCAATAGTGTGAAGCATTGTCCAGTGGATGGCTTCACTTTAATGGTCAATGGTGTGTGTGTGTGTATATGTGTGTGTGTGTGTGTGTGAAAGGAAAGTAGCATGTGCCCTGTACCCCCTCCCACCACTGTCAATAGCATTGTAACCTTTCGCTTTTGATACATGCACTATATATACGTGGAAATTTGATGTTTAATAACATATAAAATATTATAGTATTGTCAATACAGTACGTACACATTATGTGCTTTGACTTCAAGTTCGGTGACACTAAACTAACTAAGGGCAGCCATACAAGGTTAATTTGACAGCATGTTTGTGCATGGTTATGCACAACAAATGTGGAAACCCAGACCATACTGAAAAATCTCAATGGACTAACTTATGTACGTACATTGTTTCAAAAGTGGCAGAATGGATCAGATAAAGCATAATGCAATCTTAAAAGGTGACTACTGCAATTCATGAAACGTATGCAGTGGCCAAAATGAATGATGATTTTAAATTATGTGGCAGTAGGTTGGAAAACCAGTTACTTATGAGGAAGTTTAAACATTGTAATTGAGTGGACATCAGAGATACCCTTTCCACAGCAGTGTGAACATGACAATCACAAAGTTCACGCAATGTACTTATTCCTAATAGAGCAATCACCAATATGTGGTCAGTACAATTTATTGCTTCACACTATCAGAGAGTAGCTGGGAAAGAAATAACACTTATTTTGCTTAAATTATAGTACAGTTGCCATTACAGTAATTTTACTGGTCATGAGAACTGTGTGAAAAATCGAACACAATGACCATTAACATGAAAGGACACATGCACTTAGCAGGCGGACTTTCAAAAGAGATCAATCTAAGAACTAATTGATGTGGCTCAACAATACTGCAAATGACAGTCAAAACCCTTCACCTTATGATGTGTGGTGATAAACAAAAGCTAAATAGAGCCTATATACATTATTGAGGTAACTTTCAACTACTCTATTAGCGTATCTTGATGTACTTGACATTAGTGCTGCCACAATATGTGACTAGATATATATAGCAAAATCAACCATATGGGTGCAAGAGCCAAAAATGAGAAAACACCAGCATGAAGTTGCTGCACTATCAGGCTAACAATTTCCATACCAAACTCATCTTCAACTTGTCAGGTCTGCTTGTGGTAGACTGTTTTCTGGCGGCCTGTATAACCATGCCAGATGTCTGTACAGGTTTGTGAACAGCAGGGAAGTGCTTTTGGGGGTTTATGTATACACTCTGGACAGACGATCAGTAAGCTGAATGTGTGATGTATGTTTGTTTTGTGAGATTTCAGTCCATTCCTACCTCTGATGGGCTGTTTTGTGGTCTGGTGCCTTCAATTATCATCCTCATCCATTTTGTAGTCTATCTCTTACCCACCCTGCCACCCCGACACTCAGCCCCTTTTTGAGGACTCATGATATAGCAACACTGGTGAAAAATCTATCTAAAATGGTGGGAAACTTTACAAGAGTTATCTTGGCCACCAGGTGTTCTTAAATGTTATGAATTGCTCCATCTTTGTTGAAAAATCCATACGTGTAGTTGCCAAGGCTGGTGAGTAACAATGCATTAAATTATTAAAATACATTTTTTCTCTGAATCAACAATGCACCCACAAGGTGATTTTCCAAAATCCAGTCACACATAGAAAAACTCCATATCATATATCACCAAGGTTTATGTCACGATACAAACATATATTATGATAACTAACTATAACATGACGAACTTCTCCTTGTAAATTAAAATATCTAAGTTGGACATATACCTCAAGTTAAAGTTACTCATGGTAATCAGGTTTAAAGCATCTTTTACTACAGATGAGAAAAGTGGTTAGCACTCTATAGAAACCTTAAAATCTCAGTTTACTTCGGGATTGAATTGAGCCCACCACTATAAACCATCAACGCATACTTAATTAAATAACAAATACCATATGTCTGGCCTCCCCACATCATTGTACAGGGTACAAAGTGGTGCATATCTGCTGTGCATCCATATTATAACATACCTGCTGGTTGATATCTTCCGTCTTAGCTGAGATATCGCCGTTCAAATTAAATACATAGTCGCCCATACAAATTTTACGAACGTCCCCACACTACAGCGGCTATTTTACATATGTGACGTAATTTCGGATAAGGCTCATTAGGATATCACAACATTTTATTTCTACTAAATACATAACACCCAAGAAAATTTTAAACTTTAGACCCTCTGAAATTGAATGTGAGACGGATTTCAGCAGTTTAATAGAATAGCTACTACTGAATACTCTGATTTTCCTGACTGATACAGGGGCGGATCCAGGGGGGGGGGGGGGGGGCACGGGGGGCACGTCCACCCCCCCCCCCCCCCCCCCTTAAAAAATGTATATAAGATCGAGATACTCTAATAGAGCAGTCAATCACCAATCACTCTAATAAAGCAGTCACAGTGTTCATGGGGAAGTGTAGCTTACTTAGGAAGCTATAAATAGGATTTTATTTTACATAACATACGTGATATAATATATCTAATCATAGGCGGCGGAAAGGGGGGGGGGGGGGGGCTAGGGGGCTAAAGCCCCCCCTTGGTCTGCTGAGGGGGGGCTTAGCCCCCCCTCAGAATGATATCACACCGAAATTATCTTTCTTGGAGTGGGGCTGGAAACCGTGATAAAGATCGAGATACTCTAATAGATCAGTCACTCTAATAAAGTAGTCAGTGTGTAGCGAGCTATGAAAGGATTTTTATGTAGTTTATCAGCTAGAAATGGTAGCTCGTGAGGTAAAAAGCTCTTGTCAGTTGGTTGCGACCTTTTTTTTTTTTTTTTTTTTTTTGGTCTCACCTTACCAAACTATAGAAATAAGTCTGGGTCAGCCCAGCCCCCCCTCATATCAACTACTTCCTCCGCCGCTGTATCTAATCCAAAACAGCCAAGCTGTAAAAAAAAGTGTGCGGCCCTCAGAAAGGCTATGGTGAAAAAAGATGTGAAATCCAAGGTGGCGGCCAAGAAATGGCTGTGATGGTAGGTTAATGGTAAAAATTTTAATAATGACAATTCAGGTGAATTTTTGTGCCGCTTCACAAAATGTACTTAAATTGTCATTATTAAAATTTTTACCATTAACCTACCATCACAGCCATTTCTTGGCCGCCACCTTGGATTTCACATCTTTTTTCACTATAGCCTTTCTGAGGGCCGCACACTTTTTTTACAGCTTGGCTGTTTTGGATTAGATTTCATTTCTTTTTGTATTTGTATACCCCAAAGCTGGCCTATGGCCAGATTTGGGACTTTTTAAACCTATGTTTTTTTCTTTACTACAGGAAGAAGAAAAGATGAAGTAGATGTACTTTAAATATTTTATCAGTAAATGTACAAATTATATATACTGTATAATACATATGTGACCGGATTTGCGAAAAGGGGTCTTCCACACACATCCAATTTGCCAACTTTGACAATTGATAACTTCAGATTGGAAAGAGCTATTGCCTTGAATCTTGGACAGTGGTGAGCACCACTATAGCTGAATACGTGGTGAACTTTTCAGGTTAATATGTTACTTGAACACTGAGTTATGGTCTCCAACGGTTACGGAATTGGATGTGTGTGGAAGACCCCTTTTCGCAAATCCGGTCACATAACATTATATTGATTACAGAAATCTCCATGGTAGTTTCTTTGTAACTGAACACTCTACAAGGTGACTTCTTCTAATTGCTCTCTCTACAGGGTGAATTGTTTGTAGTTGAACGATCTACAAGGTAACTTCTTCTAGTTGATCTCTCTACAGGGTGATGTGTTTGTAGCTGAATTCTGTATAGGTGATTTGTTTGCAGCTGAGCTCTTTACAGAATGGTTTCTTTGTAGCTGAACTCTCTAAAAGGTAACTTCTTCTAACTGATCTTTCTACAGGGCAATTTGTTTCTGGCAGAATTTTCTACAGGGTGATTTCTTTGCAGCTGAACTCTCTACATGGTGCATGGTTTCTTTGTAGCTGAACTCTCTACAAGGTAATTTCTTCTAGCTGATCTCTCTACAGGGAGATTTGTTTGTAGTTGAATTCTGTACAGGCGATTTGTTTGCAGCTGAGCTCTTTACAAAATGGTTTCTTTGTAGCTGAACTTTCTCCATGGTGACTTCTTCTAACTGATCTTTCTACAGGGTGATTTGTTTGTAGCTGAACTATCTACAAGGTATTTTCTTCTAGCTGATCTCTCTACAGGGTGATTTGTTTGTAGCTGAATTCTGTACAAGTGATTTCTTTGTAGCTGAACTCTCTACAAGGTGATTTGTTTGTAGCTGAAATCCCTACAAGGTAACTTCTTCTAGCTAATCTTTCTACAGGGTGATTTGTTTGTAGCTGAGTTCTCTACAGGGTGTTTGTTTGCAGCTGAATTCTCTACATGGTGGTTTCTTTATAGCTGAACTCTCTACAAGGTGACTTCTTCTAGCTGATCTCTCTACAGGGTGATTTGTTTGTAGCTGAACTCTCTATAGGTGATTTGTTTGTAGCTGAACTCTCTACAAGGCGATACTTCTAGGTGATCTCTCTACAGGATTCCTTGTTTCTAACTGAACTCTCAACAGGGTGATCTGTTCATAGATGAACTTTCTACTGGGTGATTTGTTTGCAGCTGAACTCTCTAAATGGTGGTTTCTTTGTAGCTGAACTCTCTACAACATGACTTCTTCTAGCTGAACTCTCTACAAGGTGACTTGTTTCTAGCTGATCTCTCTACAGGGTGACTTGTTTCTAGCTGTACTCTTTACAGGTGATTTGTTTGTAGCTGAACTCTCTACATGGTGGTTTCGTTGTAGCTGAACTCTCTACAAGGTAACTTCTTCTAGCTGATCTTTTTACACTGCATATTTGTTTGTGGCTGAGTTCTCTACAGGGTGATTTGTTTGCAGCTGAACTCTCTACATGGGAGTTTCATTGTAGCTGAACTCTCTACAATGTGACTTCTTCTAGCTGAACTCTCTACAGGGTGACTTGTTTCTAGCTGAACTCTCTATAGGTGATTTGTTTGCAGCTGAACTCTCTACATGGTGGTTTCTTTGTAGCTGAACTCTCTACAAGGTAACTTCTTCTAGCCGATCTTTCTACAAGGTGATTGAGTTTTTTGCAGCTGAACTCTAATTTACATGGTGGTTGCTTTGTAGCTGAACTCTCTAAAAGGTGACTTCTTCTAGCTGAACTCTCTACAGGATGATTTGTTTGCAGCTGAATTCTCTACGTGGTAGAATCTTTGTAGCTGAACTCTCTACAATGTGACTTCTTCTAGCTGAACTCTCTACAGGGTGACTTGTTTTTAGCTGATCTCTCTACAGGGTGGCTTGTTTCTAGCTGAACTCTCTACAGGTGATTTGTTTGCAGCTGAACTCTCTACATGGTGGTTTTCTTTGTAGCTGAACTCTCTACAAGGGAACTTCTTCTAGCTGATCTTTCTACAGGGTGATTTGTTTGTAGCTGAATTCTCTACAGGGTGATTTATTTGCAGCTTAACTCTCTACAAGGTGACTTCTTCTAGCTGAACTCTCAACAGAGTGATTGATTTTTTTTGCAGCTGAACTCTCTACATGGTGGTTTCTTTGTAACTGAACTCTCTACAAGGTGATTTGTTTGTAGCTGAACTCTCTACAGGGTGATTTGTTTGTAGCTGAACTCTCTACAGGGTGATCTGTTCATAGCTGAACTCCCTATAAGGTAACTTCTTCTAGCTAATCTTTCTACAAGGCAATTTGTTTGTAGCTGAGTTCTCTACAGGGTGATTTGTTTGCAGCTGAACTCTACATGGTAGTTTCTTTGTAGCTCTACAATGTGACTTCTTCTAGCTGAACTCTCTACAAGGTGACTTGTTTCTAGCTGATCTCTCTACAGGGTGACTTGTTTCTAGCTGAACTCTCTACAGGTGATTTGTTTGCAGCTGAACTCTCTACATGGTTTATTTCTTTGTAACTGAACTCCCTGCAAGGTGACTTCTTCTAGCTGATCTCTCTACAGGGAGATTTGTTTGTAGCTTAACTCTCTACAGGTGATTTGTTTGCAGCTGAACTCTCTACATGATGGTTTCTTTGTAGCTGAACTCTCTACAAGGTAATTTCTTCTAGCTGATCTCTCTACAGGCCAATTTGTTTGTAGCTGAACTCTCTACATGATGGTTTCTTTGTAGCTGAACTCTCTACAAGGTGATTTCTTCTATAGCTGATCTTTCTACAGGGTGATTTGTTTGTACCTGAACTATCTACATGATGGTTTCTTTGTAGCTGAACTCTCTACAAGATAACTTCTTCTAGCTGATCTCTCTACAGGACAATTTGTTTGTACCTGAACTCTCACATAATTGCTTCTTTGAAGCTGAACTCTCTACAAGGTGATTTCTTCTAGCTGATCTTTCGACATGGTGGTTTGTTTGTAGCAGAACTCTCTACAAGGAAACTTCTTCTAGCTGATCTCTCTACAGGGAGATTTGTTTGTAGCTGAACTCTCTATACATGATTTGTTTGCGGCTGAATTCTCTACATGATGGTTTCTTTGTAGCTGAACTCTCTACAAGGTAACTTCTTCTAGCTGATCTCTTTACAGGGTGAATTGTTTGTAGCTGAACGATCTACAAGGTAACTTCATCTAACTGATCTCTCTACAGGGTGATTTGTCTGTAGCTGAACTCTATACAATGAAACCTCTTTTAACTGAGCTCTGTACAGGGTGAATTGTTTGTAGCTGAACTATCTACAAGGTAACTTCTTCTAGCTGATCTCTCTACAGGATGATTTGTTTGTAGCTGAACTATCTACAAGGTAACTTCTTCTAGTTGATCTCTCTACAGGGTGATTTGTTTGTAGCTGAATTCTGTATAGGTGATTTGTTTGCAGCTGAGCTCTTTACAGAATGGTTTCTTTGTAGCTGAACTCTCTACAAGGTAACTTATTCTAGCTGATGTATCTACAGGGTCACTAGTTTGTAGCTGAATTCTCTACATGGTGGTTTCTTTGTAACTGAACTATCTATAAGGTGACATCTTCTAGCTGATCTTTCAACAAGGTGATTTGTTTGTAACTGAACTCTCTACAAGAAAACTTCTTCTAACAGATGTCTGAACAGGGTGAATTGTTTGTAGCTGAACTCTCTACAGGGTGATTTATTTGTAGCTGATCTCTATACAGGTTACTTATTTCTAACGGATCTCTTGAATTCTGTTCAGGGTGACTGCTCTATTAGGATGACTGCTCTATTAGAGTATCTCGATCTCGCACTTGCTACACCAAGCTGGATTTCGTGTTATAACTCCGTGGCTTTAAGTCTGATTTTTCTACACCATTGAAGAGCCTTTCTAAGATGATAACTCCAACTGTACAGCCATTTTCAAAGCATTACCCCAAGTGATTTATCTGGTAGGCGTGGCAAGCATAATAATAATAATAATAAATTAGCTAATCTCGATTGCGTAATTGTTACACACTGTTGATTTTTTCGCTGTATCTTCCTGGTTTTTAGCTCGATTTCTTTCAAACCACAAAAGGTTTGAGGTTCAATAGTTAACCTGTTCACCCACCGATTTTCAACTTCTTCCCATACGCGGTTTACCCTGTAGGCGTGACAACATATTGGTGTTATTTTTCGTGCATAATCGCTCATAACACTTTGCCTGTTTATGGTATTACAGCCAAAGTTGGTACAGAGATGCGCCTTTATACCCCCCTTCTGTGTGCCAAAGTTCAAGGCAATCGGATAACGCGTTCGCGTTTTATAGCAGTTTTTGTAAGTGAGGAAGAAAAATAAGAAGAAGAAGAAAAAAACGAAGAAACTAAGCCAATTTTTGAAGTCGCATATCTCAGGAATGCCTGAAGCGATTTCGCTCAAATTTGGAATGTGGAGTACTGAAGTTGGAGGGAATGTACACAGCAAAAGTTGCCTTGTTTCATCAAGGCAGCACAGAGCTACGGAGGTGCGAAAATTGCGTTTTCTTTCTTCCTGTCAATTTACTCACGGGGTTGCGCGCCGGCTTCTTGGGCCGCACGACATACCGTGTGTCTTGATTTTGGTAAAGGATAACTAGCTATTATAGTTGTGACCTTTTTTTTTTTTGCTCTTCAACTTTTTTTCAGCAAGGTGCCCCCTCTCTTTCCAGACCCTGGATCCGCCCCTGCTTAGTAAGTTATAAAAGATTATACTCTGTTATAAAGTGTATCGAGATTTCCTGATTGTTGTATTAGAGTAAGTGACTGCTCTATTACAGCAATATTATAATTATTTTTGATACGAATTGCAGTGATAAAATGTGTAACCATTCACCAATTGCTTTCTTATAAGTATGCACATTGTAAATTTTAATTAAAATTTTCCCTATTATTGCTGGTAATGCTTGATGCTTTTGCTAGCCAATTATGCTCAAAGCATAACTGCATAACTGGTGCAAAGCCTACATACTTTAAGGCAGTTTGTTTGTGCTGCTGGTTTGAAATACAGGTGAAGCGAGTTTCTGAAGATGCTGTGAACGTCATTTCCAAGGGTGTACTGTAAAACCACTTTATCTGTTCCTGAATTTCCATCTAAAGTCAATTCCTCACTGAATGAGATTTGTATTACTGAGGTGGAAGTACATGATCAGTAGTCTAGTTTGAATCTTAATAAGGCACCAGGACTGATGGCTTACATCCACACCTACTAAAGAACTGTGCTACATTCCTCACAAGGCCACTATTGTTGTTGTACTTTGGTTTCAGTCTTTGTAACTGCCTTCATGAACAAAAATGAAGGGCAACTTTTGAGCTTCAATTTCCTTTAGAGAATTTGCATAAGAAAACACGATAGACAACTATAATGGTACTAGTTTGCTATTTGCTTGGTTCTTTACTAGTGCCTAGTAATGTTACAAAACAATTAATGAATTATGAAATATCAAGACACACGGTGTCGTGCGGCCCAAGAAGCCGGCGCGTAACACCCGTGAGTATATTGACAGGAAGAAAGAAAACGCAATTTTCGCACATCCGTAGCTCTGTGCTGTCTTGATGAAACAAGACAAATTTTGCTGTGTACATTCCCTCCAACTTCAGTACTCCACATTCCAAATTTGAGCGAAATCGGTTCAGGCATTCCTGAGATATGCGACTTCAAAAATTGGCTTAGTTTCTTAGTTTTTTTTTCTTCTTATTTTTCTTCCTCTTTTCGCACACTTACAAAAACTGCTATAAAACGCGAACGCGTTATCCGATTGCCTTGAAATTTGGCACACAGAAGGGGGGTATAAAGGCGCATCTCTATACCAACTTTGGCTGGAATACCATAAACAGGCAAAGAGTTATGAGCGATTATGCACGAAAAATAACACCAATATGTTGTCACTCCTACAGGGTAAACCGCGTATGGGAAGAAGCTGAAAATCGGTGGGTGAACAGGTTAACTATTGAACCTTAAACCTTTTGTGGTTTGAAAGAAATCGAGCTAAAAACCAGGAAGATACAGCCAAAAAATCAACAGTGTGTAACAATTACGCAATCGACATTAGCTAATTTTATTATTATTATTATTATTATTATTATTATTATGCTTGCCACGCCTACCAGATAAACCACCTTGGGGTAATGCTTTGAAAATCGCCGTACAGATGGAGTTATCATCTTAGAAAGGCTCTTCAATGGTGTAGAAAAGTCAGACCTAAAGCCATGGAGTTATAACACGAAATCCAACTTGGTGTAGCAAGTGCGAGATCAAGATACTCTAATAGAGCAGTCATCCTAATAGAGCAGTTACCCTGAACAGAATTCAAGAGATCCGTTAGAAATAAGTAACCTGTATAGAGATCAGCTACAAATAAATCACCCTGTAGAGAGTTCAGCTACAAACAATTCACCCTGTTCAGACATCAGTTAGAAGAAGTTTTCTTGTAGAGAGTTCAGTTACAAACAAATCACCCTGTTGAAAGATCAGCTAGAAGATGTCACCTTATAGATAGTTCAGTTACAAAGAAACCAACTTGTAGAGAATTCAGCTACAAACTAGTGACCCTGTAAATACATCAGCTAGAAGAAGTCACCTTGTAGAGAGTTCAGCTACAAAGAAACCATTCTGTAAAGAGCTCAGCTGCAAACAAATCACCTATACAGAATTCAGCTACAAACAACTCACCCTGTAGAGAGATCAGCTAGAAGAAGTTACCTTGTAGAGAGTTCAGCTACAAAGAAACCATCACGTAGATAGTTCAGGTA